>NC_054061.1:65041432-65226946 GCF_017639655.2 Falco naumanni | reverse complement strand
TTAAACCTAAGACTTAACCCTAAAAATTAACCCTAAGACTTAACTCTAATATATAACCTTGAGACTTAACCCTAAGATGTAACCTTAAGACTTATCCCTAAGACTTAACCCTAAGACTCAACCTTAAGACTTAACCTTAAGACTTAACTCAAAGATTTAATCCAAAGACTTATCCCTAAGACTTAACCCTAAGAACCAACCTTTAAACTCAACCCTAAGACTTAACCCTAAGTCTTAATCTAAAGACTTAAACCTAAGACTTAACCCTAAGACTCAATGTTAAGACTTAACCTTAAGACTTGCAGCTTTAAGACTTAACCTTAATAGTTAAACTAAGGACTTAAACCTAAGACTTAACCTTGAGACTTAATCCAATGACTTAACTTTAAGACTTAACTGTAAGACTTAACCCTAAGGTTTATCATTGAGACTTAACCCTAAGTCTTAACATAAATACCTAACACTTAGACTTAACCTTGAGACTTCATCCAATGACTTAACTGTCAGACTTAAATCTAAGACTTCACCCTAAGACTTAAACTTAAGACTCTACCCTAAGACTTTACCTAAAGATTAACCCTAAGACAACCTTGAGACTTAACCCAAAGACATAACCCTAAGATTTAACCTTAAGGCTTATCCTAAGACTTAATTTTGAGACTTAACCATAAGTCTTACCCTTAAGACCTAACCCTAAAACTTAATCCTAAGACTTAACCCTAAGACTCAGCCTTAAAACTTAACCCTAAGACTCAACTTTAATACTTAACCTTAAGACGTAAACTAAGGCCTTAACGCTAGGACTTTATTCGAAGACACAACCTTAAGACAACCTAAAGACTAAACCCTTGCGACTTAGCCCTAAGACTCAACCTTAAGAATTAACCCTAAGTCTTAATCTAAAGACTTAAACCTAAGACTTAACCCTAAGACTTAACTCTAAAACATAACCCTAAGATTTAACCCTAAGACTTAATCTTAAGACTCAGCTTTAAGACTTAACCTTAAGAGTTAAACTGAGGACTTAAACCTGAGACTGAACCCTAAGACTTAACCTTGAGACTTAATCCAATGTCTTAACTTTTAGACTTAACTGTAAGACTTAACCCTAAGACTTCACCCTAAGACTCCACCTTAAGACTCTACCTTAAGACCTAACCTAAAGATTAACCCTAAGACACAACATTAAGACTTAACCTTAAGGATTATCTGTAAGACTTAACCCTAAGACTCAACCTTAAGTCTTAACCTTAAGACTTAACCCTAAATCTTAATCTAAAGACTTAAACCTAAAACTTAACCCTAAGAATTAACCCTAAGATATAACTATAAAACATAACCCTAAGACTTTAACCCAAAGACTTAACCAGAAGACTTAACCCAAAGACTCAACGTTAAGACTTAACCCCAAGACTTAAACTTTAAGACTCAGCTTAAAGACTTAACCTTAAGACTTAAACTAAGGACTTAAACCTAAGACTAAACCCTAAGACTTAACCTTGAGACTTAATCCAATGTCTTAAATTTAAGACTTAACTGTAAGACTTAATCCTAATTGTTCACCCTAAGACTCAACCTTAAGACTCTATCTTTCAGACTTAACCTAATGATTAACCCTAAGACTTAACCTTAAGACTCAACCTTAAGACTTAACCCTAAGACTTGAATGCTAAGGCTCAACCTTAAGATTTAACTCTAAGAATTAACGCTAAGAATTAACTTTAAAACTTTATCCCTAAGACCTAACCCTAAGACTCAATGTTAAGACTTAACCCTAAGACGTAATCTCAAGACTCAGCTTTAAGACTTAACCTTAAGAGTTAAACTAAGGACTTAAACATAAGACTTAACCTTGAGACTTAATAAAATGACTCAACTTTAAAACTTAACTGTAAGACTTAACCCTAAGACTTCTCCCTAAGTCTCAACCTTAAGACTCTACCTTAAGACTTAACCTAAAGATTAACCCTAAGAATTAACCTTCAGACTTAACCCAAAGACCTAACCCTAAGACTTAACCCTAAGATTTAACCTTATGGTTTATCCCTAAGACTTAACATTGAGACTTAACCATAAGTCTTAACCTTAAGACCTAATCCTAAGATTTTACCCTAAGACTCAACCTTAAGACTTAACCCTAAGACTCAACTTTAATACTTAACCTTAAGATTTAAACTAAGGCCTTAACCCTAGGACTTTATTCTAAGACTTAACCTAAAGACTTATTCCTAAGACTTAACCCTAAGACTCAACTTTAAGACTTAACCTAAAGACTTAACCCTAAGACTTAGCCCTAAGACTCAACCTTAAGACTTAACCCTAAAACTCAACCTCTAAAACTTAACCCTAAGACTCAACCCTAAGGCTCAGCCTTAAGACTTAACCTTGAGATTTAATCCAATGTCTTAACTTTAAGACTTAACTGTAACACTTAACCCTAAGACTTCACCCTAAGACTCAACCTTAAGACTCTACCTTAAGACTTAACCTAAAGATTAACCCTAAGACACAACATTAAGCCTTAACCTTAAGACTTAACTCTAAGACTTAACCCTATGACCTAATACTAAAACTTAACCTTAAGACTTAACCTTAGGGCTTATCCCTAAGACTTAACCTTAAGACTTAACCCAAAGACCTAACCTTAAGACTTAACCTAAGACTTAAACTTAAGGCTTATCCCTAAGACTTAACCATAAGTTTTAACCTTAAGACCTAACCCTAAAACTTAATTCTAAGACTTAACCCTAAGACACAACTTTAATACTTAACCTTAAGACTTAAACTAAGGCCGTAACCCTAGGACTTTATTCTAAGACTTAACCTTGAGACTTACCCTTAAGACTTAAACATAGGACTTATCCCTAAGACTTTACCCTAAGATTCAACCTTTCAACTTAACCTAAGACTTAGCCCTAAGACTTAACTCTAAAACATAACCCTAAGACTTAACCCTAAAGCTCAACATTAAGACTTAACCCTACGACTTAATCTTTAAGACTCAGCTTTAAGACTTAACCTTAAGACTTAAACTAAGGACTTAAACCTAAGACTTAACCTTGAGACTTAATCCAATGTCTTAAATTTAAGACTTTACTGTAAGACTTAACCCTAATTGTTCATCCTAAGACTCAACCTTAAGACTCTACCTTTAAGACTTAACCTAAAGATTAACCCTAAGACTTAACCTTAAGACTTATCCCAAAGACCTAACCCTAAGACTCAACCTTAAGGCTTATCCCTAAGACTCAATCTTGAGACTTGACCTTAAGACTCAACCTTAAAACTTAACCCTAAGACTCAATTTTAATACTTAACCTTAAGACTTAAACTAAGGTCTTAACCCTAGGACTTTATTCTAAGACTTAACCTTAAGACTTAACCTAAAGACTTATCCCTAAGACTTAACCCTAAGACATATCCCTGAGACTTAACCTTAAGACTTAACCCTAAGACTCAACCTTGAGACTTAACCCTAAGATTTAACTCTAAGACTTAACCGTAGGACTTAATTCAAAGACTCAACCTTAAGACTTAACCATAAGACTTAACTCTTAGAACTAAACCTTAAGACTTAACCTTAGGACTTCACCTAAAGATTTCACCCTAAGACTTAACCCTAAGACTCAACCTTAAGACTTAACCCTAAGTCTTAACCTTAAGACTCTGCTTTAAGACTTATCCTTAAGACTTAAACTGAGGACTTAACCTTAAGACTTAATGTTTTAACTTAACTCTAAGTCTTAACCAAACGACCTAACACTAAGACTTAACCCTATGACTTAACTCTAAGACTCAACCTTAAGACTTAACTATAAACTTAACCTTAAGACTTAACCCTAAGACTCAACCTTAAGAATTAACCTTAAGACTTAACCCTAAAACTTAACCTTAAGTCTAATCCTAGAGACTCAACCTTAAGACTTAACCTTAAGCCTTAACCTAAAGACTTAACCCTAAGATTTAACCCTAAGACTTAACCCTAAAACCCAACGTTAGGACTTAACCCTAAGACTCTAACCTCTAAGACTTAACCCTAAGACTCAGCCTTAAGACTTAGCTCTAAGACTTAACATTAAGACTTACCCCTAAGACTTAACCTTGAGACTTAACCGTAAGTCTTAACTTAAAGAACTAACCCTAAGACTCAGCCTTAAGACTTAACCTAAATTATTAGCCTTAAGACTTATCCCTAAGACTTAACCCTAAGACTCAACCTTAAGATTTAATGTTAAGACTTAACTTAAAGACTTAACCCTAAGACTTAAGTCTGACTGTTACTGCTGTGCATGTTGTCTGCCTGTCTACCGATCGCTCCTGCCTCTTGTTCTGTTGTGGTAATTCCTTTGGGTAATGCGTTGGGCTCTAGATGTAGTGCAACTTGACTTTCTCCTGACCCCCTGAGATGTTATCGGTCTTTGCCTTCCTCACGTTTCACAGGGCATGGCAAGGCCAGAGAGGCTGGAATCCTCGGCTGTTGTGTGCGGAGAAGCTGTCAGCCTTCTAAGAGAGCATGTAGCCAGCAAGCGCGTCGTGGTGCTTCGGTACCGAGCTGATACCACAGGCCTCCATCTTTTTGTGAAAAGGGATCACAAGGAAATGTGCTGATGTTGAAGGGGGAGAGGTGGCGGGGGACGAGGTAGGAGGCAGCTTTCAACCAATTTTAGGCTTAACTCCTGTGTTCCTGAAAATGGTTCTGGGCTTTGAGGGGTTTGCTTTTTGCCTTAAGCGCGTCCTCCGTCACCGCTATCGGCGTGTGCTGAGCTGCCAAGAGGTGTTGCTTAGCGAACTCTGGTGATATGGATTCTGTGCATGCCAACCTGAAGGCCATAGCTGTATTTTACCCTAAAAAAGCTTTCCATAATACTACGCTTCCGTTAGGACGCAATTTTCTCAAATTCCCCCCCCCAAGGTGATTTTCCCACACACCTGCAGGCAGCAGGACTAATGTCATCTCCTTTTGCCTGCTTGGCCTTGGACTAAGATCCCTTCCCTGACTATTCTTTAGCTCTTACAGCCTCTGAGCCTTCCCTTGGGCCTGGCTGATAGTCCTTTGCCATTATCACCCTGTTCACAGCCAGCGTGAGTCTAGGTACCGACTATCTCAAAGAATTTCAGTTACATGATAAACCTGCTTTTTTGTAAATTAATTTTAGCATTTTAATTGCTTTCAAAGGGAACTATGGGAAATCGTGTCCGCATGGTGGCCTAGCATAAGCAATGATGGAAAGGTGCATCAGATGTGACCTCCGTGTCAGCTCAGTGGGCCTCAGACAGACTGCATTTGGCACTCCGTGGCGTGCTGCACAGCTCCAGAAATTAATGCTAGGGAAAAAATGGGCAAAATAATAGTCATGTAGAAACATGAGTTAGGAAGAAATGCTATAAATTAGGTGTTTCTGTTGATTGAGGCAGTTGATCTTGCTTGTGGATCTTTGGGGTGTGAGCTTGATGCTGAACGGCTCATTTTTCATTTTACATGCCTTGAATTATTTTAAAAGAGATAGAAGCTTATGAAATAGAATAGGTTATTGAGTCTTCCTAAAATGCTCACAACGATTATGTATAAAGCCAAAGTGAAGGATGATGGAATAAAATTCTGTGCTTTATAAGTAAATACAGTGCATTTAAACCTGATCTCCATGCAGGGTCCTAGTTATTTCTGTTTTTAAAATCCAAAAGAAGTTTAGGAAGTCTTAGAGGTTAGTATCGTGGGAAATAAATGGCTCTTCCACAAAAAATTCCACATAAGCAAGGCTATTTGAACAATTCTTTTTTAAATCGGTTCTAACTACAACCAGTTAGCGGTTTAATGTTGAAACGTATACTTGCTCTTCTATAAAGCAGTATTTCATTTGCATTTCAGTGCTGTGAGTCTTGACAAATTTGGGAAGAGCCCGAGAGAAATTTTTCATCCTGAGCTACAAAAGGTAGGAGGTGACTTTTTTTTCTGTTTGGTTGTGGCTTATTATTATTTTCTGGAAAAATAAGTCATTACGTATAAATGCTAGTGGTTTGTTTCTTTCGGTAGCAGGATAATAATGATGAGTAGGGTTACAGTTACAAAATAAGCTGTCTTTATCGGTTAACTGGCTACTTCAAAATTAAACAAATATACGAGTACATTACAGGGGGTTTTGTGCTGTCTTCAGTACCAGTGTGCTAAAGATATTATTTTGTTTACAGGATTTGTTGGCTCTTGAAGAGCAAGAGGTAAATGTAAACTTTTCACTCCTAGCACTTACTTAGTGACTTATAACAACTTAGGTATCAATTGCTTATTGCAGAAAAAAAATGTAGTATTTCTGTGCAACATATGAGATCAAAAATTATTTTAAGCACTGGCATAATATATCATGTTGACGTGCGGAATTAGACTCTGTAACTCGAAAGTTATAAAGTAGGTATGTTTATTGTGTGCAGATGCACGGGGGATCGCTCCTCCACAAGCGTGCATACCCGAAGTGACGAACCATCCCACATTTATACAATGAAACAAATGAATATTCAATTAGCGCCTATACATATTCGTTACCTAAACCCCGCTTCGTATGTTAATTAGCTTATCAGTCCGTTTCCTGGAATGTGGTGGGCTTGCAGGTTTGTAGGTGATCCATGTTCTTGTGACCATCCGTGACCATCCGGATCTTCTCCAGCAAGGAGACTTAGCACTCCCTCCCTCTAGATAGCATTGGAATATCTCTTAAATAGCCCCTTTGTTAGAGGAAGAAGGGCAGGTGTCTCCCGTCTCCCCTTTGTTAGAGGAAGAAGGGCAGGCATCTCCTCAAAACTGTAGTTGTCTCCTCAAGGCTGTGTACCTATGTGACCAGACACCGCACCCATGACTAGTCACCATACCCACATTCCTTGAGCAGACATATACAATCACAGTCGGTGTCCATTGTCCCCATTTCACACTATTTCTCCATATCAATGTTAATAGATGATCAACTTCGTATATCATAAAATTCATAATCTATGATCAAAAGTAAATTACTAGGTATCTGCTACTTGAGCATGTAATGGAGCTGGTATGAAGTGTATATTCCTGTGTGTAGGACATATACAAAAGATGTATATAAAAGTCCTTAGAGGAAACATTATTTTAGGTCTTTTGTTTGATTGTCTGTTTATCCTATAATATTTGGTTTTATTTGTCAGAGACCTGTGAATTTCAAATTTGGAGTCCTTTATGCTAAGGATGGGCAGCTTACAGATGATGAAATGTTCGGCGATGGTGAGTTTTTCACCTTTTTCTTGTCTGAAGGTGCATAGAATATTGAGCTTCACTGTAAGTACAAACATTCACAGTCATGACCCTCTTAGATTTCATCTTAGAAGCCTTGAAGATTTGTATATAAATCAAATTGTTATACTGAATAAACTGTTTCTTTTTCTCTAGTGTGTGTTCCCACAATTAAGTGGTGTGGAGCTGAAGGGGACTACAATGTAATGGTGATGGAGCCGTTTGGACCGAGTCTTGAAGATCTCTTCAGGTTTTCTTCAAGGAAATTTAGTCTCGAGACAGTCCTATTACTCGCTGACCAAATGGTAGGAACCTGCTTTGTTGATCTTGACGGTGCAGTCTGTTGGAATATTAAAATTCCTGGAGAGATCAGAACCAAATACATTGTTTCTGTAATTTAGAGGTGAATAGGCCTGTATCATTAAAGAAAAGACTCAAAATTGGTTTTGTTTCTCTTAAATACAAAGTGCCTCATCTAAAGTAATTACAAAGTCTTAATTGATTTTTAGAAACCAGTCTTGTGCTGTTTGCAAACCGTCTGTTGCACTGCTCAAAGACAGAAGAAACTCACCCGAGAAAGTTTTTGGAAACAAATGTAAAATAGACATGGGGAAAGAGCTGGAGAGGCTTATGTATTGTCTGTCGAATTATGTTCTCTTTAATGCCCTTACATTTTACAATAAAAAGTTTCATTACCTCTTTTATCGTTAAGACAATGTTGCTAGTGGTTTTGTAAGGAAAAAAATGTCTCTCTTGAGTGATTTTTTTTTCTCTTTATCTAGACTAGTTGAATTGAATAGAATACATTCACTCTAAGAACTTCATCCACCGAGATGTGAAGCCAGACAACTTCTTAATGGGCCTTGGGAAGAATTCCATTATTGATTCCGTTCCGATAATAAACTTTGCAGTCTATGTTAGAGAGATTGGCTGCAGTACCCTTTTTTCCTCGCTAGGTGGCAGCAGCGCTCCATCGGCCTGACGCCAAAGGGCGGGTTTTGGGGATACGTATGTGTATTACGCAATTTGCGCATGCGCGGGAGTCTCTCTGCCCCACCGCGGGCAGCGCATGCGCAGAGCCGGCTTGCCGCCTAGGGGCGGGCTCTGTGGCGAGGTGTGCGTATTACGGAATGCGGCCGCGTTTGTCCCGGCGCTGCAGCGGTGCTGTAATTCCGTACTCCCGTGCCCAGCGCGCTCTGGCAGCGTGCTCGGGGGACGGCAGCGCCGCCTCCGTACCGGGAGGCAGCAGCGGGCGCCGCGGCACCGCCCCGCAGGCAGCGCGGGATCGCGGGGGCCGTTATATACGGCGGGCAGCGCCGACTGGGTACGCGCCGCCGCGCAGGCGCAGCGCCAGGGCTCAGCACGACCGCTCCAGAGGGTTTCACAATGAACCGCTAAACGACCGTCAGCTATCTTGGAAAATTTCTCCTAGAATCTGGAAGCACATATTTGCCCGTTTCCGTCGCTGCTTGCTGCGTCTGCTACTTGTTAGGACTCTAGTAATTCTCACAGTCTGTAATCCCTCTGCCCTTATCTTTGGGGACACGCAACTGGTACCAAATAGAGAAAAAGTATTCAGCACGGGAGTCCAGGGAAGGCCTTGGGCTGTTAAAATCATTCCAGTAAAGATGTTTAGTTAAATAATCACCTATGCTGAAAGCCATAGCAAGGACGTAACAGAACGAGCATCTCATTCAAAACAAACCAGAGAAACTAACAAAGCTTTAGTTTCTACTCAGGGCTCCTTAAAACTCCCTCTTCTGTGTGCACACTCATCACAGAGGGCCATAGAAAAACGTTTTTAAGGAGCTGGGTACCCACCTAGTGATGACTTCTTTTACTGTGCTTAGAACTGAGACTCAAGTCTCAAAGATCAGCAAAGTAAGCGAACGCAGGGTAACCGTGAGAGAAGGTGTTAAGTAAGTTTTAGTAGATCTAATTGCTTAAGGATTACCTAGATTGTTGTTGATAAATAATGCTTTGTTTTACTAACTATTGTGTAAATTAACTGAAGCAAGGAGTCTACAGCTCCTCCTGAAGGACAGTTCCCGATGAGAACTAGCTAAAACCAACTCTATAGTTTGGAACAAGACCAAGGAACAACTGAGTCTGCATGAAGAGAGAAGGTAAAAATGTCATAGTGAGGGAGATACCAAGCCTTCATCCCCAGGACCCCCAACCCAACCACCACCACCAGGCACTATGCAAGCGCAGTTGGGAGGGACGTATGGAAATGACTTCTTGGAACGAATTTTAATATGAAGCAGGGCTAGGTTATGAATATGTATAGGTGTATTTGGAAATCTTATGTATATGCAACATTTGATTATATAAATTGAGCCAAGTTGTTGCCCCTGGCGCGCATGGCTTTGGTGGGACTACCGCGCTGTGCTGCCCAGCACTGAATAAACATACCTACTTTACAATCTGGTAAGACTGTGGAGTCTGATTCCACACAGCAACTGGACATCTTCAATCACGAAGCAGTACCTGAGCAACTGATTTTCATTAAGACTATTCTGTGTAGAGGATACTCTGAAATGCAAGTTGCAGCCACATTCTGCTGAGGGCAACAGAAGACAAGTGCTTGTCTTTTCCTTGAGGTGTACCAAGATGCTAAAAATGAAAAGTTTTAAGTGATGGGTACATCTGTTACTACAAACCATACTGATGTGAGCTGATTATATCCTATAAAATTTGTGGCATCCCCCCTGTCTTTACTTTGCAAAAGTTAGTCGGGCATTAAATACACAAGGCTTTGTTAACAGTCGTCTTTTAAATCTGCACTGGAACAATACCTTACTAAAGCAACTCCAATGCAGTACTGCTGATAGAGAAAACAGAGCGTATTTTAGCTAGCAAACCACAAACTGGAGACCAGTTCAGAGATGCTTTCAAGTATAAAGTGTCACACACATTAACACAGATTTCTTAAGGCTTTTGCTCCTCAGCTCTATTTTCGATAAAAATGTTTGCTCTTGTGGCAAGAGCAGACACCAAAAGTCTGTTACATCTTCCCAATTTCTTAGCTGATACCAGCCAGTTCCAGACTGCTGCAGCTCCCTCTGCCATGCAGGTTCCCTCCATTTAGTTGACAGGAAAGATGAGCTTTTTCCTCAGCGTGAAACTGGGCTGTGGCATCTGCTTCTCTGCATTCGGCTTGCAACTCTTTCTGCTCACCTCTCGATTCACTGCTGTCAGGATGGTGAGAATATCTTCTCCTCTGTGAAAACACACACATGTTTTGTATTAGGGAGGCAGTTAACATCAGAAAAATTACCATATTCTCATGTATCTTGATCTACACTCAGTGCTAATGGCTCCTGTTTGGAACAGGCTTCAAAGTAGTTAGCAAAGGTGCTCTGAACAATCTGCACGGTGTTGCTCTGTCCCACACTAATGTTTTCATTCTGAGCAAGCAGTCTCACTGCATATCATCTACCTCTGCATCCAAATCAAACTCCTGTCATTCAGAAGGAAAATACAGGCGTTGCCAAAAAGCAGCTTATGGAAACAAAGTTACCGAGGACAGCTGTACTCCAAGTGCTGGCACAATGCCTGTATGTACCAGGTCCCCTGCCTTGGGCTTCTGTAGGAAACATAATCTTGCAGGGTAGCCATGCCCAGGAGGAAGTCTGCCTCTGCAGGGATGCAGTCAAGTTGAAATCTTGCATTTGCTTCTACAGAACAATCTTGCTCTCCAGAATCTGTTTCAATGGTTACACCTTTCTGGCAAGCATCACCTTGGCAGGCCTGAACAAAAAAAACTTTTGGTTTTCCTGCGAGTGAGTGGCAATTCTGTCCAGTGAAAGAAGTGGTCAGTTCCTGGATAGGTACTTCCTGCCCATCAACGCCATATATAATGCCTCTTTTCCCATGAGACAGGACACAGCAAACAAAACAGTCTCTGTCCTTGTGGTCTTCGCGCTGGTAGATGTTCACAGTCTTACGGATTTCCTCTGCGGTGAGGTCTCTATGTTCTGCTATTGTGAACTGAAGCTTGCTAAAGACTCTTCTCAGAGCCGCTGGGAAGTAAACAGAAGAGGAATTGGAGCTGTTTCATTATATGAAAGTTGGACTCTGCAATTGCAAATTGCATTTCTAAACGACCTCATTCTTTTTAAATCCTGCTATGCCACTATCCAGATAGTTACATCCCTGTTCTGAAAATAACCTAGTAGTCTAATCACTAATGGTATCTCTGCTGAGTTCCCTTCGCTCTCATTAATAGGCTTCCTTGCAATCTTGCTGTTTGGTATTGCCTCTCTTAAGAGAACTGTATTTCTTTCCCCCACCCACTTCACAGCTAGTCCCTTCATCTCACAAAAGGTGTTGAACAGTGCGGTTGCTTTACCCAAGAGGAGAGGGGGCACTACCCATTTGGGTAGTACCCACAGAGGAAGGGAAGGAAACCTTGCACTGAATCTTGAATTAAGTTGTTTGATTAAATCAAGGAAGGTCCGTTATCGGATTTTATCTCTTGGCATAGATAATGTAAATACAGGCATTTCACAGACCCTAGAACCTGCAAGGAGCTATGCTGCTCCTGCTGCAGGACAGCCTGCTAAAATCAGGGACCCTGAATAGCAAGGTAACAGAGTCCCTAAATTCCAATGTCCTCCCTGACCCACCCTCACCCCACCCTTTTTTTTTTTTTTTAATTTTTTTTTTAAGTTGGATGTTAAACAATTAACACCCTGTTCCGGTTCAGTAGAAAATCTATTTCTGATTCTGCATATTTTACAAGCAGTATGCATAAGGCTGATATAAAGCTAGCCTAGCTTGTGAAGTCCAGGCTGAGGTTGCTGCTTAAGGTTGCAGTAAACTCAGTAAAACAGCAAAATGCTAGTGAATTGTTCTAATCAGTAAGAACCTGATCAGTTGATTAGAGTTTGTCAACACAGGAAACAAAGCCTACTCACCCACTACAACAAAAGTACCCTAGAAAGGGAAGTTTGAAATTCAGACCTTTAGTACAGAAAAAGAAATGAGTTTTCTGTTTTTGAAGAGATGCAAACGTCTTTAATGTTCACTGTACCTGCATCCACATCTGTCCCATTCCGATCCTTCATGGGTTTGGGTTCTGGCAGTGCTTCCCTGGCTTTTGAAAAATCGTGATTATTCAGGATCAAGCACACTCCACGGGGTCGGCTAGTCATTTTGTAAGCTTCAAGCTGTTGAAAAGAAACACTATTGGGTTCTTTTCTCCTGCAGTCTCCTCCAGGTGCTTCTCAGCCTTTGCAAGTGGCACAGCAGGATAATGAGGCAGCTGGCTTTCTCTCTAGGCAGCTCTCCCTACACAGCTTTGCTCCCAGGGCCTGGCAATGCACTGCCCCACTGCCTTTGGGAATCCGTGCACAGCACAACAGCACCCCACCCCAGATCCACACCATGTTGCGTTCAGCAACTTCTCCGCGCCCAGCCATGGTGCCAACTGTGTACTTCCTGGTATAATAAAATTTGGCCTATCTTGCTACCCTTGCAAACGTTTCTGAAGTTTTAACATTGCAGCAGCTGCTGCCTGTGACTTAACTTCAGAATAAAGGATGTTACAGTGGCAAATTTTTCTTCTTCTAGACAGTGCTTTTAACAGTTGGGCTTATAAATAACTGTCCACCTCACGGAGGATGATCCCTTCTATAGACAAAATGATGATGTTTCTAATAAACAAACTGACTTACCTGGGAAGATTCATTCCAGCTGCCAGGAGAATCGGGTGCCACAGATGGCGCCAGCCATCTGGCATGGGCTGAACACAGACAAAAAGATTTAAATACAGAATGTAGCACTAGAGAAAGCAGAGCACCTCTGTTCTTATTCTCCATCTCCACAAGTACCCCCTGGGGTAGAACTGTTCTCTGAAAACACTGAATTGTGGTTGAACAGCTATTCCTGTTAGCTATAAACCACCAAATAACCAGAAGGGAGCAAAATGTATTGTGATCAGTTAGTAAGTAACTGAATACCTGATCACTTTTATAGAGAAGTGCTGTGTAAAGAAGTGAGATGCAAGTGGTGTGGAGAGTCCAAAAGGTGAAGAGTGAAAAATCCAAATATTCCCCCCCCCCCGCAGTGTTTCAATTACCTTTGGGGCCTCCTGTGCTACCCCTCTGTTCCTCTGTGATAAGCATCTCTTCTTCACCTGAAAAGCATTCATTATTAGTCCTGTATGATACCTATGTGCCACTACAAGAGTTACTATGGGAAAGAGGCTTGTTTGGTTTGGTTTACCAAATACGTTTAATTCATACTCTTCAATTCTCTTCAACAGGATGATGTTAATTTCTGCACAGAGACTCTTCAGGATACTTAGGTTTTCTTCTCCCAATAGCCCTTTCTTCTCCATCTCGGTGAAAATGTCGAGCATTGTCTGGGTAATCAGAAAGAAAGGTAGTTTGCTCTTAGGGCACCTCCGTGCTGCCACCGGGAGGGAAACTGCAGCATGTGTGCATATGCCTAAGCTTTAATGTACTGACAGCACATGCCACCGTCAGAGCCAGTGCAGCTGACTGGTTGCTCAGTTGAGACCTCAGCTGAGCCAATTAAACCTAGTTCAACAAAACCTGCAAGCACTGTCAGTTCTCGAAACACACTCGTTTCCCTTCTGCAGCTCAAAGATGCTGAGACCTAGTAAGATCTAATCCAAGAGATCTAGTGGTGATCATACAGGAATATATAATGTCATTTTTAATGACTGCTTTCATTCATTTGACTTCCAGTGGCTATCTTTCACACTTAACTGAAACACAAGAATCACTGGAGCAACCATCTTGAGCGATGGTGAAGATGGGTATAAGTGTGCAAATACGGTATAGAGATTTCTCTGAGGCAAAAGGGGACTCAAGGAACAGGAGCCCATGACTGAGTGGCTGAGCGCAGTGGTCACCCCAAGGATTTATTAGAATAGCTACCACTAGATGGTCACAGTCTCTCCTGTAAGAAAAGAGAGAAACCGCTACAAGAGTTTTCATTCGACAGAACAAAGCACCCAGCAGATAGCTGAAGAGCAGCTGGATCTCCCGCAAGACTTTGTAAACTCCAAGCTCTTGGACCTTGGCCTGGATAAGGATGTGCTGCTTAGATCTGTATTCTCTGAGTTTGGAAATGAAAAGAACAACAGCACAAACTAATAGCCACAGTGGGCGACTTTCTGTGTTTGATAACGGCTTAGAAAGCAGTCAAAAGAAAAACAGCTGGGCAAGATGAGTAAATGTGCTCATCAGTCTTCCACTGATCAAAACCACTGAGTCCCCCAAGTCCTATACAGTGCTTGCACATGAAGGCCTCTGCACCTGGTGTGGGGCTGGCCCATGCTCTCTGGGCTGTGACACTGCTGCAAAACCTACAGATAACACTAGCACAGGCAAGTCCCACATGCACCGCAATGCCCCTTTCCAGGTGCACCCTTTTCCTTACAGTATTTTCACCAGAAAATGAATGACACCATAAGAAGAGTGACACTCATTCCCAAACGCCAAACATTCCCAAATGCAACCCAAATGCCCCTATGGATTATAATAGTCATTAAAAAAAAAAGGGGGGGGGGGGGGTTAAATAAATTCTTACAGTCTTCGGGTTTAGCCTGCATTTTGGCAATTCGTTCCCCAAAAGAAACTTGAAAGACTTCAGTTCATTTTCAGTGATGTCTTCTGACAGCAGGAAGAGCAGGTACCTAGTGAGAGAAGTGCAGGACGCGGTTTCATCGCGCCTCCCTCAGCACAACCTAACGCCACACGACCGAACACCTCCTCTGTCAGATCGCGTCGCGGCCCGTCCCTCCCGCACATATCCCCTTTCTGTTCCTTTTAAATGGGGGGCCATTAGTCCCAAGACAGCCTGAAGTGAAACCATTTTCCACTGCGGTTAGAAGTATCTCAAGGTTTCCTAAAATTAAAACCACGCCGCGACTTTCCGGAGTCGAGAACGAAGGTTGACCGTGAGGGGCCCCGAGGCCTTCGGGGCTCCTCGGTTCGGCAAGGCACGGCCTCAGCTTCCTCCCTCCCGCCGGGCCGAAACTCCAGCTCGGCCCGAGCCCGAGCCCGACCCCCCTGCCGGCTGCCTGCGCGCTTCCGAGCCGCGGCCCGGCGCCCAGACAGCCGGCCGCAGAGCGCGGGGGCCCGGGCCGCCCGCCCGCCGCTCACCTGTAGGCCGACACCCGTGCCCTGCCCGGGATCTGAAGCTCCCTCTCCATCTCCGCTCGGCTGGAGTCCAGGTGGGCACCCAGGAGGTCAATCCGATTGATCCGGTAGAGCAGCTCCTTCAGGAAGGACAGGTTCCCCGCCTCCATCATGTCCTTCTCCTGCAGCACTTCGAAGAAGGCTTTGGGCTCCCGGATGGCTTCCAGCTTACTCATGGGGATGTGCTCCAGGCTGAGGAACTTCAGAGCCGCCAGCTCGGCCTCACCCAGCTCCTCGCTGACCGCCAGCAGCCGCCGCCGCTGCAGCTCCATGGCCCCGCGGCGCGGCCGGCCCGCGGCCAGGCCAGGACCGGGGGTTCCCCGTCGGGCCGGGCGGGCGGGAGGCGGCGCCTGGGCCCCGGCAGCGGCAGCGCTTTCTGCAGCGCCGGAAGCCCAGCCAAAAGCCGGCAGCACGACTGGAAAACGGCGCATCTCGCGGGCGCATTTTAGCCCCCCCGCTCACGGCTGTGAGGCGCTGCCGACGCTTGGGTCCGCTCTCGGGAACGCCGAACCTGCTCGTGCAGGGCCAAGGGCCTCCCCCTGCCCGGGCTTTTCCGGCAGTCCCCTCCATCTGCCTTAAAGGCACTCACGCGTCCTCGCCATCTTAATGCGAACAGCAAGAAGCTCACAAGCCCGCTGGCTCGCCCTGCGGCTGCCGGCTGGCCGTGCGGCAGCACCGCCCCCCCGGCCCCCCGGCAGCAGCAGCCGGCCCGCAGCAGCCTCCGCTCTCCCCCTCTGGGGCAGCTCACGAGAGGTGGCACCCGCGGCGGCTGGAGGGAGCGGGGAATGGATCCTGCCAGCTGGCACGTCACCCTGCTGAACACCTTAGTGCTCACCTTGGGCCGGAGAGCAGCCCTCAGGGCATCCGTGCTCTCCAAACAGGAGCAGCGCTCTCACTAGGCACTGTTTAAAACCAGAGTCCCTTCCCTCCGAAAAACTGTGAAAAACGGTCTGACAAGCGACCAGGCAGAAGTCTTCACGTTGATACCGCAGAAGTGGCCTATCTGTGTTCAAAACCCTACACGAGAGATTAGATTACTGCATGTGTGGCAAGTTGGGTTAAAGGTAGACATCATCTGAACTGCTACAAGTCCCTTTTCCAAGGTCCATGAGCTAATGTGCCCTCAAGTCATGTTTAAAATAAGCTCTTCCCAGTAAACGGAATGAAATACGGATCCTTCACTCTGCACTGGTATGCCTGGACCGATCAGGCCTAAGCACACAGGGGCTACGTGAATACAAAACCAATGAAAAAGACTCAAGCCAAGCTCAGAAGACATGTCCAGAGCAACGCTCCACCCAGCTAGAAACGTATTACGGTTGGCACCCACGAGAGCCAGCCATGTCTGGGTCCTCGGGAACTCCTGCAGTTGTCAGCAACAGAACAGAGAGCGTGACAAGCAAAGGCACAATTACAGCAAGGACACACAGAAATTAGTATCTGGGAATTCCCAAAGATGTCAACTATATTTTTTAAGCACATTGCACAGAAGTCATTGCAGATCAAACATGCCATTCTCCACTCGTAATTTTACATATCTCTAGCTGAAGAGAGGCAGATCTGAATAATTTCAGGGAGAATGTGCCCATGTTAGTTAGGGGTCAGGATACAAAGGGTAACCAGCAAGGGCTGAACACGCAACATCTCCTGAGAAAAATCTCACTCTGGACTCCCTGCCGCATAGCTTCACCGCCTGAGTGGTGTGTATTTTGTTTCCACTCTCCCTGGGCTTCAAGATTTCCTGCAGGAGACCTTATAGATCACAGACACAGGCAACAGTTCAACTAATCAAACTCCACAGTCCCCAGATTTTGCACCGCTTTGACAACTAAGAGTGAACCCTTATAGAGGTGGTGAGAAAACACATACTCATAGCAGCCTGTACAACGGGAGGAGCTGGCAGAAACCTGAACACAGGCAGGCTCCTCACACATACCGCTAACCCGCCCCAACCAAGAGCAGCACATTAACAGCTCACCCTAAAACCATTACGGGGGAGAGAATTACAAATTTCCCATGGAAAGCAGGTGTACACAGCTCTCTGGGAAACGGATGCTAAACCAAACAAATACAAACGACCAGGCAGGGATTCATGCCACTGAGTAATATCATTTCCACCTCTGCAGCTAACAATCCTTCCTCCCCAACTGTTCTAAGCATTTTGCTTTTCAAACAGCAGCACTTTGATCTTGCCTGCTTTTAGCTTAAGCCTGCAGGACTCTGACTCACCAACTTTACTTTCCTACTGACCTTCTGACTCCACTTTCTGGTGGTATTGCTTCTGCTCACTGAAAACAGCCCACAGAATTGAGGGCCAGGACCGTTTGGCCTCCCAGCCAGGAGCTGAAGAACAGGGAGGGCAGGCAAACGCCTGTAGCCGAAGGCCTTCAGGGAGGAAAGGCAATCACCCCTCACCACTCTCTGAGTTGGGCTACAGAGGAAAAACAGAGTCAGAGAACTGCAGATCCTCCTTCCCTCTTCCCTCTCGGTTCTGTGGGAGAGCCACAAAGGTATGCGAGAACACACCAGCCACCTTGCTGCAGGTACATGTTGGTATACTTTGCTCAGAACCATAAAACTGAAAGGATATTTTCTCCTTCCTTGACCGCTGCATGAGCCACACACAAACTCACAGTTCTTCCAGTCCTTTAGAGGATCTTGGTGGCGTTTTCTCTCGCTTCTAGTAGGTCTTCATCCACAGGCAACCGTGATAGCTATGGAGGTGGCCTGATTTTAACAGGTGGAACAAAATACCATGCCAATTTAATGACAGGGTGTGACTGACCAGCACACCTCAACAGTGAAGGGCAGCTCAGAGGAGGGCAAAAACCCAACAGTCTCAGGGAAGAATATATTGTAAGGAAAGCTCAAGTTACTTCAGGATCAGGGAGACCAGAGGGTAACCTTAGTTTTACAGAAGACAGCTGTACCTTTGAATCATCAGGTACCCCAATTAACAAAGAATAACGTCTTCCTGGGCTAGCCAGACCAACATGGGGGGGGTGAATACATGGCTGAGCCCAGCATAAAAGTGTAACAACTGGATAACTGATAAAACATTTAAAACCTGAAAAGAGCAATGGGTTTGAGCTGGCTTCAACCCACACATTCCATCATGACTGGGGATGCTCAGTGTCACGATGGTGCGCACACAGACAGGTAATGAGAATCATGTTTGTACTGTGATTCAGCTGTATATTGCAGTTGCTACATTACGCTTGTGTTGTAATTTCAGTATGTTGCTGTATCACTCTACTAAATCAAAATCCCACCTAGCAACAAATATAACAAATAAGTGATTATGATATCCAGTTCCCCTTCATGTGGAATATCTGCAAGCTTCCTCTGAGAGTACTGAACTCTGACACAGAGAAATATGAAAAAACCTGAAATGTAGATTCACAATTTCACTATTGGAGCAGCTGCCACCTTCCAGCAAGTTTCTCCCACAGGAAGCAGTTATTTCATTTAAGCTCTATTTCCTTATCATAAATCAACATTCACAAATCTGATTACTAACTTCATATCGGGGTCTCATTTATGAAAACATCATAAAAATGTGAATAAATTGTTACCACAGTTCCTTCAATGGTTAACCAACAGAACTGTATCACACCTGGTAACACCTTCTGGTAGCTTCTGCCACAAACAGCACTCTTGTTTACATAGTGCTGGTAATGTCTATTTTTATTTATGAAACCTGTGTGAACAGAGCTGTGATTCTATGAATGGGCATTCTCCCTTTTACCTGGAAGGTGAAAAAGGGTGAGGGGAGAAAAATGCAACTCCCAACACAACGTATAGAATTAGGAAAAAAAAAAAATGTTTTGCTTCAAGAATACAAGTAGGTTGAATAAAGAACCGCCGCTTCATAGCTAGACATGCATTTCAAAGAAACACCAAATAAAAAAAGCAGAATTTACAAAGTGTCTCAAATCCATCCCTTATCTTATTATGAACTCAAAAGGAATGTAGCTGTTAGAATCCCACACACCATCTACACATTGCCAAGGATGCAAGGTAGGAACAGCCTCACTGGCACTATGTGGGAAAATCACCTTGGGGCGGGGGGGGAGGGGAATTAGAGAAAAATTGGGTCCTAACAGAAGCGTAGTATTACAGAAAGCGTTTTGGGGTAAAATAGAGCTATCGCCTTCAGGATGGTTGGCATGCACAAAATCTACATCAGCACAGTTCCCTAAGGCACACAACCTGCTATCCTAGAGGAGCAGCGGAGGGTGGAGCAGAGTGGAGACACCAGGGCCAGGCTCTGCTGTGCTCCCTGCAGGACTGGGAATGCAATGGTACCATACAGCCGACAAGCAGCATAGCAGCTGTAAAATATATGAGAAGGTATCTGGTGCTGGGCCAGCAGCTGTGGCGAAGACCAAGAGCCTCACTATCTGCGAGAGAAGGTTGGGAACTCGGCCCGCTCAGCACTTCAGAGCCTTCTGACGAGGATGTGCTAACTGCTAAAAGAAAACAAACTGCTGAAGAGATAAAATTAAAGGATGCTAGGGTAAAATAATTGTGGTAGGGGGAGATCGCGACCTCCTACTCAAATGGGCCCCCCGAAGAGAGTGAATCCCCCCGCTCGGGAAGCATGCCCAGTAAATTTAAAATGAACTCTACCTTTAAATGAAAGCGAGAGAACTTTACACCAACGATAATAAAGGAATGTATGACTAGAGTCACTCAAGCTCCACCTGAGAGTAAAGAGAAGCATAAAAAGTGATGAATGAGGGGGACAAGTGGGGAAGACACCACCAAGAGCAAGTGAAGGGAAAATGCCACCGAGACGGACTCCTGGGATCAGCCGACGGGCTGAGCCTTGCTTCTCCCCCCCTTGGGACGCCTTGGGTGAGACTGAAACCAAGTGCTTCGTCGGGAGACTTAGAAATATCTCTAGAGAGTTACTTTTTAATATTTGTAGCCAGGCTGCAGTGTTTGTAACTTTTCCACATGTATTACACTTTATAACATTTTATTTGCACATGCCTTTTTGCAGACAGTCACTACCACCGGCAATCCAAAAACCCGTGTATCTGTTACACAAATACAACTGCCCTGTTAAGGAGCTGGTCCTCAGTTTCTCATGGAAGGTGACCAAACCCTAGAGTGTGGCCATGCTAGTTCATGAGCACGGCTGGACTGGCAGTGCAAACTGCTATCAGTGTATCCAGGCCCATGGTAGTGTAATATATATATATATATATTAAATGCGACTGGACTGATAGTGGTAAATTGGACATCGCTTAGAATTTAAACCTAGCCACACCTAATCTCCCACTTCAGTGAGGAGAGTTGGAAGGCAGGGTGTGGGTGTGTGTATTTTCTGCTAAATTACTCCATCCTCTTTAATGCAACACACCAGCTGCCACTATCATGAAAGTCCTGAACTTCAACTGACTCTTTCCTCCCCTCTGTCCAGCTGCTAATGGAGGGATATCAATATGCTGCCCCTCCGGGTGGCTGCCATTGAGTGTTTCAATGAGAGCAAAATAACTTCTGCTACCGAAGTAAAAGCACTCATCATGCTGACTGCCCCTCAGCCAGCTCAGCTAAAAGAGAAACACACCAAACACAAAGGTAATATGAAAACCAAGACTGTTTATTACAAAAGAAACAAGAGTCCACAGGAACTAGAGTCAGTCGCCAGGAGGAGAAGGCATCTCAGAGCAGAGGGTCTGATGAAGTGGGACCTTCCTTCCAGCGGTCAAGAGCCATTCAAAACAGGCTGTCCCCTAAGAGCTCTCAGAAAAAAAACACAAATAGAACCCTTACTATTTAAAAGCCTAAACAGCAGTGCTGTTTAGCCAAGTTAATTAAAAACATAAAGTAAGCCAAATATTTGGAGGAAATATCATAATATTTTTTTTTTCTGTCCTTCTGGACAGGGACGTTATTTTCCATGAAAAATTATACAGCTTCCAGAGACAGCCAACCTCTGGGTAAATCTGTTACAATCTTACACATGCCCCCAGTGAAGAGATCTAGTATTCCCAATGTATCTGTTCTTTTCTTCAGATTCCAGGAACTTAAAACTTGGACAGAAACGGAACTTCCATTGGTATTTCCAGAAACTCTTAAAAATCATACTACTTGGAAGTGCTTCCTCACTTGAAACCCAGACTGAAGAGACTCCACTGCTTCTGCAGGGCAGAAAGCCAGACCCGTAGTCCTCCACGGCCTGACCAGACTGCTACAGATCCAGGTGACAGGAGTCTGTTTAAACTCGGGAATGGGACACCTTAGGTCCCATGGCCCCTTGGAGGAGCCAGGCTAACTACACAGATCCAGATAATTCCTCTTGCAAATTCTCTTCCTGTGGAAGCCCATTCCAAATGCGATTCCTAACTGAGTGTACATTTTTCTACTTTTCAGTTGACTGACATTGTGAAATTTGGAAGATCAATTGCTTCCGTAGGGTTGATGTTATCTTTGGCATCTGCTTCCATCCATTTAACACTCTTCCTCCCACTTCCTTGTTCACTTCTGTCAGGATTGTTATGAGATCCTTGCGGCTTGAATAAAAATGAAGAAAAGTTACATTGAGATATATGGTACTTGCAGCTAGGCCAAGAAGCTGATCTGTTTGCTCCAATCAAGTGGTATCTCAGGGAAGGCTAGTATCTTCCCCTCACCCTGCCTGTCACTGAAATTGCATACTCTGTTGTGCAACCACAGAACTCACCGTGTTTGGTGGAAAAAAAACGAAACCTCCATGTAACATCACTTTACCAGCAAATGCAGTTCCCTGCTTTGGTTACAGTCAGAAGAGCACACTAAGATGAAACAGAACTAAACCTATGCATTCCCCACACCCTCTTCTGGACACCATGAAAAAGTCATGTCTGAAGAGAAATTCTGTTTTCTGAATCAAGTTTATGATGGAGATGGGAGGGAGGCAACAATACGAGTTATGACTAAAGAACACTGATATTTTTGTCTGTGTAATCACTCAACAAATTGGCCTCTGATTAGGTGTCACCGGAAAATAAAACCATTTAACAGTCAAAAAACTGTTCAAATGCATGCACACACATACACACACTTGTTTGTATGTAATGTTCCAGCATTACAACCCTGGTTCTGTCACAGGAAAACTAGGGAAAGTCACTTGTACTTCGGTTCATCTGTAGAATAACAATGTCGAATCTGCACTGTTCTCCAGGTGAAAAGCATCATATACCACAAATGCAAACCACTCGTGTTTCAAGCACAGCATGCTTAAGCATGTGTATCTGCAATACTCCAAATGTACATGGATTTAAAATAGTACTTACAGTGGGCACAGCAACTCCATTTTGTCACAGAGGCACTGAACGTAAATGCTGCCAGTCTTTGTACAGCGGTAGCACTCGTAGTCTTCCACTGTAGCCATGCCAATGAGAATATCAGCCTGATCAGGAATGGAAATCATAGGGGTAGCATCCGCCTCAAGATGGCTAGAAAAGTCTTCTTTTACTGTGACAGCTGGATGACCTGCAGAGCCTTGGCAAGCCTGGATGAAAAACAGCTTGGGTTTGCCAGCAAGAGACGGACAATTTGATCCACTGAAGCAGGAGACTAAATCTCTAATATTTACAAACTGATGATCAACACCTTTTATTTTGTCTTTTTCACCATGGGAAAAAATGAAGCAAACAAAACAGTCCATGTTACTATGATCTTTTTTGCTGTATTCTTCAACTTTTGCATACATTTCCTTTGCTTCTAGATCCATGTGCTCAACTGTCTCAAACTGAAGCCACTTGAAGACCCTCTTCACTGCCTCTGGAAAAGAAGTCAGAAGGCACTTGGTTAAACGTAGACAGTGACAAGGAAGATGCTAAAATATCAGTCTGTGTGGTAGATCAGATACTATCAGAAGTGTTCAAATCCCACCAATAAACTCACCTGACTGACTCATAGCCTGCCAAACGTAATTAGCAAATCACAAATGCCTAGTTTCACTTTTTTTTAAACGCAACTGGGTTAAGCATCATGCTATCTAAAACAAAAACAGGTTTCAGATTATCTGATTCATCGGTACAAATTAGTGAAGTTTACTGTGTTAAAGCAAGCTTTAACTATGTGTTGCATAGTAACCTCAGATGCTTAAGAGCAGGGGTCCTCAAACTACGGCCCGCGGGCTGGATACAGCCCCCCAGGGTCCTCAATCCGGCCCCCCGTATTTACAGACCCCCCCGTGCCCCCCCTGCCAGGGGTTGGGGAGGGAAACCAAGCAGCCGCAGATGACTGCCTGCCACTGCATCCGCGCCGGCCCCCTGGATAAAAAGTTTGAGGACCCCTGCTTAAGAACATCACTTAGCAAGTTAAAGCAGGTACCTTTTTTTAGAATGACAAATTCTGCCACTCTTAAATGAAGTAGGTCCATCATTCTGTGACAATGATCAATGCAGAAGAAGGCAGGCAGGGTAACCCGCTAACAAATGCTATGCTGACTTTTTGCAAATGCTGGCTTAATTGTGTGGGTGGTGAGAGAGTAGCTGGGAAGCAAGCAGCCAGCAGACGGGCTGGATGAAGTTAAAAGATCAGTGATGTGTGCTTTCATGAAACAGGTTTTAATTTTTATTTAAGATACACTCTTGCTTATCTTAAAAGTGACTCTTGCAGAAAGACAGGCTTTAAGGAAAATGATAAAGCAGTAGCATTTATTTGAGAATTAAAGAGAATTTAAGGGAATAAGAGACCTAAGCTTAAGTGGACATGATTCTTCTTCACCAGAAAGATTAGATAATTTTTTCAGAGAAAAAAACAATCCAGTAATTGGATTAAGTACTTACCTCCATCTTTCACTGTTCCTTCTCTGGCTTCTGACGGATTTTTAAAAATGTAGTTGTTAAGAATCACACAGTAACCATGGGGGTTATTTTTCATTTTATATGATTCCACAACCTGTAGAAAGAAAGCAAGCTGATAAGAAAGCAGTGCCACGCATCCAAAAGAGAAAGATGCTATACACAGGTTGTTGGTCATTCATGTCCAAGCGCAAAAAAAAAGCATGAGGGCCAAGAAACCAGAAAAGAAAAGTGTAAGTATACAAGCTAGCTACAGGGGAGAGGAATCTGCTTTGTCTCCCTGAATCCCTCCTCCTCTCTCTCTGTGGTTAGGATATGATTTCAGCATGGGAGGAAGCGAGCATCCAGAAATGCAAATTTGCATGTGCAGAGGAAAAACATTCCCTCCGAGCATGAGGTAGTAGATTCTGTTATTCCCTTTCCATCTGTCCAGGAGTATCCTGACCAGGACTTTAATGTCCCAGACTCCATTATCATTAAGACTGGTTTTCTTCACACAGAAGTACTCCTTCATTTCTTGCCAGGTCCTCACAAAGGAACAACGTTTGCTCTTGTTTTGGAAACAGGCATTGCTCCAAGGCCTACATATAAAGCCAGAACCCCTCCCTTTCAGCTCTTCCACCTGCTTAGTCTTAAGAGTTTATGCTCCTCCCTTCCAGGAGTTGGAGAAATACTTTAAAGGGAATCTTGAGGTATTTCTCACCAGGTGTGGTGTCTCCCCCTCTGCTCCTTGTTCTGCTGCATGCACAGACGCAGATACTGGGTGGTGGAATTTTTCCTTAGAATCATTTTCTAAGAGGGAGAAGACAAACAGAACATTTTAGGACTAAAAAGATAAATCCTCCACTGTGCCTGTTTCAACACTCAGAAAAACAGTACAAGAGTGGGGTAGAGGGTGGTTTCCACATCACTGAGACACCATCATTTTGTGGAGCTGGGCTAAGCAGGGTTCCAGTTTCACAGACTGCTGGTTATTGAAGCTGTGCTCCATTTCTTCTCTGCTCTTTCACTGGTGGCAAGATCCAGATAATAAAAGGCTGAATGTGAGCTGTCACCCCAGGCAAGCCAATAGCACCTCCACTATGGAATACATAAGTGGAAAAGGAGACCCATTTTTTTACCGTGGTACACTACAGCTAGCTCATTTACTTCTGAGGCCATTGCTTCTCCACAGAACTCTACCATTTGGGTGGACACACCGAGGATGCAGCATACCAGCATAATGGAAGATCTCCTCAAAGCAACAAAACACATCTTTGAATACAACTGTCTGAAATAAGTGAAGAAATGATCAAATCCGTGATTCTACCCAAGGAAATAAATCACACTACCCTTTTTACAAGTTACACCGATGTGTTTAAATGGAATGTAATTGTCAGGGCAATAAGATCTATAGGACATGCTCTTTTGCTACTTATCAAGGGGGACAAAACAGTAACAATACTACTAAAAAGCCATTCCCCTGACACAGGGCTTGCTTACGCTAGCCACCCTCGGCAATTTTCTTCTGCTGTTTTAGAGACACAAGCATATGCTGGGGAAACTAGTGAGTATTTCTGCAGGAAACCACATGGGCTGTATCGATGTGTCTAAGACACATATGTCCCGAGCCATCCAAAAGAATGTTCTGGGGAAAAATTTAATAGGCCTCAGTTGTTGCTTGACATACCCTGTTTCACAAAGATGCAGGCCCAGCTGTGGTGTCGGAAGTCACCACCTCAGCTGCAACAGCCCAGATATACTAATGTACTTGAAATTTCATGCCTGGTACAGAAAGTTAATGGTTACACTTTAACCAAGTACCTAGTCTCCAAGGAGGCTTCCTTTGACTAGGAACAAACAGTCTGGCTAACAGAAAACAAGGCTGACAACCTCCCGGTACAAGTTTCCCCGAGGCAACTGTCACTTTCAGTCTCTTTCAGTGACTGAAAACCTATGCTGGTCCAAAACCAGCACTGCACTGTTTCCTGAAGAGAAACACTGCATGTAAGGCAAAAAAGAGGAGGGAGAAGCAAACCATTTGCAAGGCACAGAACGTATTTCAAAGAGAGACACAAGAAGGTACGATGGGATAATGAAGTAGCAGAAAACTTCAAAAACCACAGGTATTAAGAGCCACTCTGCCTATCCTAGGATACTGTAAGGTCTCTCTTTCACCTCTGGACTCCTAAACTGCCAAGAATAGAGCCAGAAAAATCACAAAAAACCTAGCTCTACTCTTGAACAACAGATTAAATAATTTACCTTTTCTTTTTTCTTCATAGGTATCTATTTTTTTCTTTAGATCAGCTCTAAATCCCTTTAATGTATCTTTCAGCACCCCCAGGTCATCTTCTTTAATTATCCCGTTTCTTTCCATTTCCAGTAAGACCTTCAACATTGACTGGTAAAACAAAACCACATAACACACATTCATACCGTGACCTTCAGTAATTGCAGCATCAAGCACGTCTGGACAGAACAGAAGACAACGTACTCATTCACAGAGACTGACCAGCTACAGATCTATTTCTTTTTCCTCCAAACCTCATTAAGACAAGGGTCAGGACACAGTATCACTAAGGCTAAGACAGGATCATTAGAAATTGGCTGCGGCTAAGTTATCCTGCTTTGTTTCAGCAGTGCAAAGCACTGATGTGAATAACAACATGGCATCCTGTTGTGCCTCTGTGTTCAGATCTTAAGTGCTGTTAAGTCATTTAGCTGTGCCATTTTACATTTTCTACTACAGAAAAGGTGTTCAGATCTAATTTTGTTTTGTAAAGCTCAGTAGTCCAACAACTTGGAGGTAAATCTGCTAATTTTCCTACAGGTGCTACAATACAAATAGGACTTTTAAGGAAGCTTCTTAATAATACCAAGCATTTTTAGAACACTGTTCATTATTTACAAGTATTAAATTAGCTTATCAAAACTCTTAATACTTTTGTGGGGGAATTAACAAAATGCTGTTACCCCAAATTACAATAAAAAATAAAATTTAACCAATGACACAAAAATTTGGTTGAACTCACATTAGAACTTGAATTTCTGACTCCAAAACACTGTTTTTCCTCCAGCAAACATCACTCTTCCTAGATACAGCATATGTACAGATGTCTTATAAATGCCAAGCAAAGACAAAAGGAAGAGCATGAATGGATTTTGCAAGATGAGAAGATTAGGGAGACAGGTGGTGGAGGAGAAATAGAAACAGGACAGCAAAAAATGCTAGAGAAAAGATACAATGAGGAAAAAGAAAAAAAAAAAAAAAGAGGAGTCCATTCTTTCACACAGCAGCTATCAGCTAACATCACAATTCTTTCAACAGATTTTTGTGAACAGGCTGCTTTCTCTTTACTCCTTTCTTAGAAGAACTAGCGGATTCTGAACTAGCCTTGCAAGAAACTTAGCAAGATCACTTTGCATACAGCATTATCCTGGAGCTTGTTCTTTGGTATTTGTTTTTGGAGCAGGAACTTCACGCTCTTGACATCTTCCGGAGTCAAGTCCTCTGCAATTTCATATAGCAGTTGCCTGGGAATAAAGATTAGGGAAAGACCAATTAAGAAAGTTTATGAGAAGAAAACACCACAAATTACACAGCTGAACTGCAAAATGTAAAACTTCACAATGGGATGTAGGCATGCTGTAATAAATACAATTGTGCTGGGATATTCATAAGACAACAGCGCAGACAGAAAACAAGACAGTACACAACAGTACTGTTGTATATTTTGCAAAGGTTTACTGCTTCTGTGCTCACCTGTAGGCTGACACCTTTGCCCTGCCCGGGATCTGAAGCTCCCTCTCCATCTCCGCTCGGCTGGAGTCCAGGTGGACACCCAGGAGGTCAATCCGATTGATCCGGTAGAGCAGCTCCTTCAGGAAGGACAGGTTCCCCGCCTCCATCATGTCCTTCTCCTGCAGCACTTCGAAGAAGGCTTTGGGCTCCCGGATGGCTTCCAGCTTCCTCATGGGGATGTGCTCCAGGCTGAGGAACTTCAGAGCTGCCAGTTCATCTGTGATCAAAGCCTCAGAAATGGCAAAAAGGAGTTTGTGGAAGTCTTTACTCATTTCACATCAGGATTGGGATCTAAACAAACAGAAGTTGATCTCATTGGTCAGCAACAGCAGAGCAACAACATGATTATAAAAGGCATCATATTATGTAGAATGGTCCAAAATAAATATATATACAATCAAAATCACTTCAGCAGAGAAAGGCGATAGCTCTGATGCTTTGCTCTTTCAGTTCCTGAGACTTAACAAGGAAAACAAAAAACTCTATACTAAGTGAATTTGACAAAGTCACAGACTGTTCTTGCTTCCTATGGTGTGCCTAGACAGCTGAAAGTACCTACGTACAGGACACGCGATCCTGACAGCATGCTGCTGTTTTAGTTTGGTTTTGTTTGGTTGAGGTTTGATCCCATTTGGGAGCAAGAGCCACTTGCCAGTCTGAAATAGAGACTATGTAGTAAATGAGACTGCCAGGTTTTACACCTTAACAAAGATAAGATACACTTGAGTATGAATCTTCTAGGCTATCTAGCTTCTCCCTTCCTTATGCACTGCTTCTGACCTTGGCCATTACAGCCAAAGCACCTCTTCCTGTTCTGGATTAGCTGCATCAAGTAAAACTCAGTTTCCAGCTCTCATTTAATCTGTATTATTCAAATCCCATATAGATCATGTCAACCCTTTTAAAAAGGCCACAATTCTTGTCAAACTATCTCTATTTCACTGAGCATAAAATACCACCTCCCTTCCACACCACTTCCTCCATCAGCTTTGTGGATCCAATTTTTGAGCACAAGAGGAAGTTAGAAAATACCAAGCACAAGCCTTCTAACTATCTCACCTTGACATTTATAAGACATGCCTCCACTGCCCCTCTGGTAAGAGAAGCATTTGCAACTTTATTCTCTCTGCCTTAGATCTAGGACACCTAGGAATCTCTGAAGAGAAACTCTACAGAAATGCATCTAGTTGAGGTCTCTTGTCCCATTGAAGTCACTGGGAGACAGAAAAGTTACAGACAGCAAACGCAAACAAATTATTCCTACACTACTGGAATATTAGGCAACGCATTTCAATGTTACTGCAAATGTTCTGATACCAGGGCTAGTAACTCCAAGGCAGCTCAGCTGACTAACTGAATCAGTACTACTGTAAATATTGGGGGGGGGGGGGGCCGGCGGGATTAGCAGACAGTTGTACTCCCCTCTCCTCCAAGGACCACTCTACAGCAAAGCAGTTTTTTGTGGCATGCCCTTGGTCAGCGTTCTGTCAGTTAGCAAGAGTGAATATAAACTGAACCTTAAACCTTTGTCTAGCAAAAAACCTGATAAAACAGCAAAACATGCATTGTGATGCAGCATATACGATTCATGCTCTGCCCCCAAATACTGTTTTCTTTAAATCCATTCAAACTTAATTTTTAAACAGACTGGAATCTGTATACCATTCAGCCCATATAACCACAAAACCACTGGTATCTGAATTAATCATATGTGCTTAACCTCACAATTCGATGATCTTGGATCTGACTGCAGATTTCTGTACCCACACAGGAAAGAGAATACTTTCTTGGTAGCTAGTTAGGAAGTTATCTTCCTTCTCACATAAACCATGCCTTTTGTTTAAGATACAAGGCATGTGCTTATAACAGTATATCCTGTAAAGGGAATTTTTGGTTTTATTTCTCAAAGAGTTTAAGTTTCAAACCCACAAAATTACTGCAATTAGAACAGATTTGCCGCCTAACACACTATATTTAAGCCTGTCTGCAAACACAGGGAGCACACTAAAAGAATATTTAACGGCTTCTGTCTTTTTCTCCCACTTCACTAAATTAAAGACACAACTGATACAACAAGCAACTGTTTAATAGTAATAATAATGATAATAATTATAATTTTACAACACTTACATGGGAGGACAGGCTGGAGGACTGCTGAGACCACTCTGAAAAAAGTGAGACAGCCATAGTCTCCAAGTTCCAGGATAAGTATGGCCTTTTGTACTATGGTCTATATTGTCACATGACTTACAAAATGTACATTACAGAAAAGTAATAAGCTGTGGTCATAAAGCAGAAGTTCCCTACTCCACCTATCATGGTTCCAGCTTTAGGAAATGAATCATTACAGTGCTTGTGAGAAAAATCAGTGAACAAGCCACAAAAATAACCCAGGTTTCACTTTTGCTTTAAGCGGACACAGTAAGCAGCATAGCCAGAACTTTCTAGCATACAGCACAGCTCAGTACATTTGTTCCCATATATACATCCTAATTAAAAGGCAGTGAGGGAAGGGTAAATCAATTAATTTTATCTCCCCTTTTTAAAAAATATCTCAGTACCATTGTCCAGCTGTGTCAACAGACTCTCCATGACTTACATCCTTTCTCTGAAGACCCTCTCCAACTCACCCTAGCCTATTTTTAACATGCATTTTCATGGAAGGTTATTTACTGAACTAAAATCAAAAGTCAGCTACCAGCACCAAATTCAGCAGCAGTAGTCAGTGAATACAGGGAACTGAAAGGCTAAACATTCCTTTGAAATTATTTAAGTGATAAACTTCCCCGTTCACAAGAGAATTTAAGCAGTAATTAACTTCTGGCATTTTCACCCTCTTCAAAGTGCAGAACTTTGCCTTCAATGGTAAGGTTCACAGTACGATCTGCTGGCCACCAGCGCCCTCCCTGCGGCACGAACCACATGATCAGCCACCAGTACAGCTACCACGCTCTCTGAAGCTTGTGAAGCCAGCGTTACGGAGAGTTAGAACAGCTAAAATTCGTTAAAATTTTGCAATGAAAACAATCGTTCGTTGATTTCAACCTATCTACCTTTAAAAACTCAAAATCGTAACATACCCTTTGATAGAACGAGGCATACAAATTCCTTCCAAAAGGCACACGCTAGTTATCAGCTCAGAAAACGTGCCTGACTTACGGCACTGGCACGAGTTGTCCTTTTATCAAAAGGCTGGGAGCAAGCACTATCTGATCTTCAGGCCCCAAACAGTTCTGCCTCCATGTCATCCCATGCCTCGGCACCTCTCACTCACTGCACCCATCAGCTCCTCTGTGTCCTAACTGAGCCAAGGCCCCGGTGCAAAACCCTTCCGGAGGGGACCCAGCCCAGCTTAGCTCCTCCCGTTCCCGTCGTGCAGCAGTTCTGAGGACCAGCCCTCCTGGCACTGCTCTTTGTCTTTACTTGTTCCACTTCCTACTTCTTCCTCTCTCACCCTCCCCCAAAATGTTCCTGCCCTTTTGTTAACTTACAGTCTCTCCAATCGCCCTTAGTTCTCCTGCACCCTGGTTTTGCCCTCTGGCTTCCTCTAGAACTGTCTCAGTGACCTTGTTCAGCAGCCTGCAAAAAATTAATCTCTCAGAAAGGCTGGTCTGGAAGAAGTGAAAAGGCTGAGGCTACCAACTACTCGGCAAACGTAGTGGCTGTGGCTTCTACTGGCACAAGGCAGGATACCCAGCTTGTGAGAAACTATGGAATAGGATATTGTTTATTAAGATTTATGTTAAGCATAATGTAAAGACTAGGCGCCAGATATCCAGGATGCCTCTTGTGAAAAATAAGATAACCGCCAGATGTCCAGGATGCTGCTTGTAAAAGAAAAGATAACCGCCAGACAGAAACAAGACAGACGACCCCATATAAAGATATATGAGTAAGGGGTTAACACCTCCACTACTTCATAAACACGAAAGTAAAGAGTATAAAAAAGGACTGTTTAAACTGCTCAGGGCGGCAGTTGGCGGAGCGCAGACTCCCCTGCCGTCCAGCGCTGTCTTTGCTCATATTCTACTTGCTATAATTAATAAAATTTTAATTGGATTATGATCAATTGTGGTCTCAATTTATAACACAGCTCCTGCACAAAACGGTGACAGTGGGGAGGGAAGGGACACCAGAGACTGGTGGATGTTAGAAATCCCACTTGATGATCATGATCTTCCCAAGATACCAACTTCCCCAACAGAAAGACTCTTTTTACACTAATTCTGCTTAAATCTGTCTAAACAAGGGTTGCACAAATCATAGCCCTTCTTTAATTCCGTAGGTGGAGAGCATGCACGTGTGCATATATGCTTCTGTATGCCACCAGTAAGCCTCAACAGAAAACAACCACATTTCTTTGGTTTGCTTGTTTTAGGCCAATTTCTTTCCGGTACAGCTCTGTATTACTAGACTTACACGGAAGGTGTACAGTGTGGACAGCAAGGAACAATGAATATTTAAGTTGTATAAAAACCACCCACCCTCCCCCAAGACTTTAAAACTGCTTACGGTACACCGCGGGAGATCACGCAGAAACATCCAGCCACCGCTGAATGGTAGCTGTGGCTCGCAGTGCTGAGCCTACCCTGCCCTCGGGCTGGTGCTGAGTACCGCTGCACGCACCCAAGTGAGACAGTGTGCAGCCCTCCACACACAGCCCTCCACACAAGCGAAATATTCACACTGAATAGTATCAATTATGGTAAACTGTGTTTGAACAAACCTTTTTATGAGCGAGGGAGGCTTCACCAGTCTTTTATACCTCACAAGTGTGGACGCCTCTCCCCAGGGAACTCAAAGCAGGAGTCAGCTTAAACTCTTCTGACTGCCTTTACCTACCTATGATTTAACTGGAGACTACCCAGGCAGAAGTCTCTAACAGAGAACGCAAGTTAACATGATGATGTGCTCTGTCTACTAAACTTAATGAAAACAAGATCCCGCAAAACAAGGTCAAAATTTTTGTCAGGTGTTTTCCCTGTACTGACAAAAATTCAATTGTTACATAAACATACAAAACAAAGGTGCGCCAAGCCTGAACAGTAATTGTGAGCCAGAAATTCCACCATTCTATTAAAGTATGTTATATATGCTACTAACAGACACAACATTTTCTATCTGTGGCACAAATGTAACTTCAAGTGTGGCAGCCATACCAACTCAGAAGACTCAAAATGCAACGAGATCACACGACCATGAATTCCATCACGATAAAAGTTCACCATTATGTTTTGGCAAACTTGCTGCATTTCAATGTTCTGCATGATGCAAAACCCCCCTCCTAAAAATCCTGGATAGCGCAAGCTAAAAACTGCATTAAGGCAGTATCCTTCCAAACTGTCACTCTACCCTGTGGCTAGTAATCATACGTAACAATCAGTGTTTTGCTGAAACAAAATAAGTTTCACTTCAGCTTAAACCCTGAGGCAGTTAAAACCCCGGTGATTCATGTAGCCCAACAACGTGCAGGGGCCAGTCAGAAACACAGATAAACCTTACACTAGCACATAAAATTTTTATCTCACCAAGCTCTTAAAAAGAGGTATGAATTTAATGCAGTCACAAACAGGAAGGACAGACATACATAGTAAATGCTCATAAAAAACATGACATTATTTCAGTTAGCTCACAAAATGCTCTGTTAGAAGCTTAATCAACAAGAAGCCTTGTTTCCCATATGGCTACCTATTGGGTCTTAAAGCAAGAAACAATAATCCAAAAATTTAATACTTAACAAAGTTAATCAATCTGATAAACCTATACAGACACACTGCTGAATGCCGTATTTCATAGTGTGCAAATCTTCCATCATTGCTTCTATTTCCAGAAGTGATGGGGAAATGACAGTTCACAAGGTTTCACAGAGGGAATACTATGCAGCATTTTGGCTTTACTCAGTTTTTGAAAGATCTCACTGTTCTGAACAAGGTTTATGTTAGCCACTAGACAGTCTCAGTGTGCACTGTGGAACAAATTACTAATGTCAATAGTTAACTGTTTCCCCATTAAGTTAAATGTAATTTAAATCAAAGATGGAATAAATCCTCTTCCACTCACTACTTAAGCTTCTCCCCTTTGTCCCCACCTTTGCCTTCCTCTATGAACATTGCTAGTGGATTAGGGGCAGGATTTAAAAGTTTTAGCTTGCAAAATAAAACATGATGGGCCTAAAGCAGACCATTAACAATCCTGGTTTAGATATGGAAGGCTACATGTAACCCTTATGCTGTCAGAAAAACACTTCTGTATCTGCAGTCTGTGCAGGTACAAAACAGTTTTAAAACGATAAAAGCATTCTTCTCCCAACCCTGATAACTCAAAATATATAGACGATGTAAACAGCTGGCACATGGATTGGTTTAATTCAGTCTTTTCCAGTTTCACAGTTTTGTTTGTCCAAAATATTCATGAGCCCTTGCCTTGAAGCTAGGTTCCTCAGGATTCTGGGTAACTGCTTTAAAACAGGTAGTGTGGTAAACTGCATTTAAATGAGATGTGCTGGTAAAAGGATGTATTTTAAAAACCTCAACGTTGCTGTGAAGGAGGAGGGTTTCTAGGTATCGGGAATATTAATTTTCTCCTTAAGGTATATGCTGGTTGGGGCATCTGCTTCTTTGTCCCCAGGCGGTCAACACGTCTGCCCACATCTTCATTAACTTCTGTAAGAATTGACAAAATATCTTCACCCCTGCAGCCAGAAGAAGAGCAAAAATACAAAAATTACTTATTAATGAGCAGATGGCACTCCATTTAACACTTCCCAGATCATCTAGAAGATACGGTATAAATATTCAAAACACAAAACCCACATCTTTTTCTCCAAATTTCTCTTTTGTTCTCATTTCAGTCACATTAAATACAAAAGACCTTTTCTTACTCTGCCTTGCTTGATTCAACCAGCAAAAAATAACGGAAAAGAGTATTTTTACCTCAATCCACTCAAGAAACAGATTGTTCTGCCTTAGAGAATACAGATAGGAGGTTCTGAGGTTTTTTTTACAATAAACTTTGCATTGTCCAGGTTATCTCTATGGTACTAGCAGTGTTAAGGTAAATTTATCAGTGGCAAGCAAACAAATCATCAGTTTAACGTGGGGGTTTTTTTGTCCACCTCAGAAGATGGGTTAGGGTTCCTATGTGAATTTGCCTTTGGAAAAAAAGAAGGGGGCAAGTTCCTCCCGTTTTTTCATGGAAGAGCTAAGCAAAGTACTTACCTTGGTACCAACAACTGTAGCTTGCTGCACAGGGCCTGAATATACCAAGCACCCTGCTGAATGTGCCGGAAAGAGACATATCCATCAATTGTGGCCATGCCTAGGAGGAAATCAGCCTCTTCAGGAATACTTTCAGAAGGAGAAACACTCTGTTGCATGGAAGACAAGTCGGGAATTCTTGCATCAGCTTCAACATAGACAGGACACTGTATCTCCTTTCCCTGGCAAGCTTGGATAAAGAAGAGTTTGGGCTTTTCAGCCAGTTGTGGACATTGTTTAGCAGTGAAGTGGGACATGATCATGCGGATTGATACAAGTTCCTCATCTTTCCCGTAGATCGCTCCTGACTCTCCATGAGATAGAATACAACATATAAAACAGTCCCTGTCTTTGTGATCTTGCAAACGCTGCCAAGTTCGCATCAGATCTTTAATCTCCCAAGATGTCAGGTCAGTGTAAGTCCTCACGTCCAGACCAAGCCATGTGAATACTTGCTCCAGTTCCCCTGTAATTAAAATAAAAAAGAAAAAAAAATGATGCAGTAGAAAAACATTTCATGAAGTCACCATGCAAGCTAATCTGAAAGATCTCACAGCCTGACACTTCTGCAGATTCATCCTCATACTAGTATCAACTAAAGGTTAACTGGAATAAAAAAAGGTAGCATCAGCTCAAACATAGGAGTTCCTCAGTTTTTGTAGACAAGTTTCAGAAAATACAGTGACATTTCACGATGTATGACGACACACAGAGTAAGCTCACAAATGACACCTGAAAACACGTGGAATCCTCCCCATCCCAAGTTTCAGATTAGATCTTTCAAAACCTTCCTCATATTATTATTTTCCAGTTGCAGTTTTGACGATTAGAGTTTCACACACGAGATAAAGAGAATGAACAGAATAAAACAAGAAGTATGCACAGAGTTGCTTGGTTATGGAATTTTGCATTATATCATGTAGAATGATGGTTTACTTTTTGTTCTTCATTATAGCTATACAGATAAAGGCTTAGTAAAGAGATTCTTAAAAGGATCCAAGAATGATCCAACTGCATCAGAAACTCAGTGGTTACTCATCCTTTAATCCTTCCTCCCCTAGGAGACACAAATAACATAATATAACACATCCCAAACATTTTACTCTTTAAGAGTATTAACTACCTAAAATATGGACAATATATAGAGCAATACTAGACAATCAACTCACACGGGTAAACAGAGAGACTAATCCTTCAAAAAACTGACTTCAGTAACTTACCAGCATCTTTGCAAGAACCCTTCCTCTCCTGAAGAGACCTATCAAAGTTAACATTATTAATAATAAGACAAAATCCTCTGTGTGGTCCATCCATTTTGTAGCTTTTCATCTTCTGTAGAAAGAGAGGAAAAAAGATTACAGCCTCAATGAATTTATTCAACTTACTTGGATTTCCTTAACATGTCTCAAAATTGGCATCAAAAAATTAGAGGTACCTAAGACTGTGAGTGACTTTTGGAAAGCTGGAACTCAATGGTTGCCTCCCTGTGTGAAAAGACATGGATGAAGCCTCAAGCACACTGTCACCATGCTATCAAACTGCAGAGGACAGGTTTAGCAGCTGGGTTGGTCATCTGTATGCAAAAGGAAGGACTCAGCAGCCAAACTGCACAATCTGAATCGGTCATAGGGACAGAAGTCCCCAGCTGTTTCCAATGTCACAACAATATTTTAACTTCAGATGGCAGAGGGTTGACAGTGAAACTACAGGATGCTAGACATCTGAGTTGGTTTTTTTTCAAGAGTGCTGATGAATACCTGGAGCAGGTGGTTCACAGTGATCCACTGGAAAGTAATGCAAGCAGAACAGAGATCTCAGAAGTGTGTAAACCTGCCACACTACCAGTTTTGCTAAGACTTAAAAGTTACCTCCCACTCTTAGGAAAGAACGTTTTACAAACTGAAAAGTCACCAAAATTTCAAGTACCATCTCTTCAAGTCCAACCTTGGGTTGAAATCAAAAACTCCCACCACTCCAGTTCCTTTCTGCTCACTAGAGAAGAGCAACAAACACCTGCTTTTGTGCATTTTAGGAGAACAAAGCGAAGGCAGCGCTCCAAGCCCCTTCAACAGCAGTAAGAAGTATTTCTGATACACCAGTCTGAACATCAGGTGATGACAAGATACATTATAGCACAGAACATCAAGAAGTTAAATAGTTATAAACAAATGCAGGAAATTGCTCCCTCAATATCCATGCTCATCAGAAGGAAACAGCCAGAGGGAGAACCCTGCTGCACAGGGTTAAAAAGTGCACATAAAGCTTCTAAGAAGGGAACTCACAAAATGGATCTTTTCTCCTGTACCAAGACCTCTGGTTTATTGAGAAAAATTGTTACATGCCTGCAACAGCTTACTCAAAAACTCTTGCCACCTTTTATCCTCACGAGGTCTTTGCATGCTACCCCTGATCAAATTTCAAGAAGGCCTGAACCTTTTTCTAAGCCAGATCCAGAGAGACCTGTGAAACTGTTTGTGTCTTGCACGTTCTGCTGCTGTCTCGAAAATACATAACTTAAGAGAATGCCAAACAGTTTGCCTGTATCAGGAAGATAAGAAGATACAATGATGTGTGGATAACATCAAGGGTTAAAATGTTCTCTGAAAAGCTCCAGTTGATCAGACAACTCAAAAAACTTTATGAGACATGCAGGCATCTCACATGTCCTTGTATGATAAATGTCATTACAGGGATGAAGACCCCACACACCCAGGTATTCAACAAGAAGGATTTAAGAGATTGTCCCAAACCTTGGATTCATTTTCTACATTGCTGAATTCTTCTGGCAGCTCCAGGTTCATTTCAGAGAAGCCTTGTGTAAGATTAGTTGCTTTGTTATCTAGAAAAAAAACCCGAAGCATAGATATTTATGACGAGAAATCTAGTACTGGAGGACGTAACGAAAAGGAGCTTAACTTCAATGCAGCACTTTTTGTATTTGAAATCCTGTTTTCATTAAAAGGAGTAATTACTCCATATGAGATAGCATCATCATAGTCAAAGGATCTATTTTGAACATGTCTCCAGTTATTTTTATCATACATATTTTCATGAAAAAGGCAAGGCTTCTATTTGTATTGGTATTGTGGAACAAAGATATCCATGGTACAAGATTAGGTTCTACCTGAAACATTCAAATGATTTTTTCATTTGGAAATCTGCTTAGAAATAAACTGTATTACAAGGATTTCCAATGTTACTACTGAAGCTCCCATTAAAGATTTTTTTGTTTTGTTTTGTTCCTGAGTCACTGAAAACTCTCAGACAAACTTTCAGAGCAAGGCTGCACCAACAGAGCTTAGAAGTGGAAGAGAGCTGACAGATGTTGTACTGCTGTACTTTGCAACTGGTCTATTTGAGAGAGTCATACAAGGTGGATGCAAACTAACCACTGTTATTTTTACAGAATCTTCTCAGAGATGTAACTCTGAAAACAGATCCAAAATGTAACTTTATTTATTGCTGCTTTATTTACTTCTCCTTCTGAATGCCCTAAAATGCTTGTCTCCTTTTGTACGAATCATACACTATCTAAAGCATTCAAAACATCCATCTCTACCATGCAACACTCCCCGGCTCTTCAACATCACGGTCTATACAGCAAAAGAAGTCAGAGGTAAAATCCTGCACCCCAAAAATTAAACCCATCAGTTTTATAAACAGTCATGGTGTCTCATTCTCTTGTCCTCCCAGGGATATTTAAACAGAAAACTTGTTTTTCTTTTTCAGGAAAGAAATAACCTCTTTGCTTCTAATAGGACCAGCCGTTACTTCACTTCCTAGAAAGCACATTGATTAGTTGCTAGTAAATGCCCGACAAAGTACACATGATTTACCAGTTTTCTCTTGCCTCTTTTATGTAAGAACAAAAATCCTTCAAATCTATTTGTGCAGAAAGCAAAAGACCCTTCCAAGAAGACAACAAGGTAAGTCCATTGCATTAAACCAAATGGTAGAAATTTTCCAGAGAAAGTAAAGGAATGCAACATTAAACATAAAGGTAATAATAACCAAACACATTATCAGAAATTCTTACCATTGATATTAGAACTGACAGATTTGATCGAGGTCTCCTATTTTTTGAGGACGAGGAACACAGTGTTAAATATCACTATTATATAAAATAAGTTTTCATAGTTATTTTTAGCAATATAGCCTTAATACAAAGCTCTTTAAGTAGTGCGTAGGAAAAATACTGAATTCCTAAGAGCAGCAAAGCATTTAATAGTGAAACTACAAAGGAATTCCCCACTTAGAGCAAATCTTACAGAGCTGGAAACAACTCTATTTTCTCTCAAGGATAAAGGGAAACAGCACAGAATTTTCTTACACTTCCAAATGATCCTATCACTATAGGGGTAGGCAGTCACTACAAAGAAAATAAAGGTCTCAACACAGTCCCGTATCAATCCTCTTGGTTAGCCAATTATTTGAGCATGAATCGTTTTAACTAAGTGATTCTAGTCCTGCCTAAGAGGTTATCTTCTAGCAGTAAGTGTCAATGGTTTATTATAGAGCATGGAAAAAGTTTATAACCTCTCATAATTTTAAAGAGAAAATCAAACATAATCATCAGGGTTATGGAAACAGTCTCTAAGTCTTTTTCTAAAATTCTTTTAAATATGTTTGCTTAATAAAACTACATTAATTTTCTTACTGCACCAAGTGCCAATGCATGATGGCTTCCCCAAACCCTCTGGACACATATAGCAAAAATAGCTCAAAGCAGCAGTAATGCAAACCCTTCTGATACTAAAGAGCTAATTTTCCTAAGCTCTTGTCTACTAGAGCTTCACTTAAGGGAAGTATCCTTAGAAAGATCACTGGTTTTCCTCATTCAGAACTGGGTTAAGACTCCCTACCTTCCTCCCCTCTTCCTCAAAAAGGAAATCCATTACAGCCCTGGTAAGTTTCCCAATCTGATTCATCATGCAGCTGCAGGAGTTTAACTGATCAAGGACTAGTACGGTACGTTGAGCAAATGGGACACCTCCTTTAGCAGCAGCAGTTTGAACTGATCATCAAAGTACAGCGTTAGCCTTCAGAGGTGATTTAGTGTTGATCAGACTGAACAGATCAGCAGTGACTGATCCATTCTCTAGAAGACACCTGTCTAGCTTTTTTGCTCATCTCTCTTCCTAACATGATTTTTTTCCCCACAGTTGCACGTGACCAATAGTAATACTTTTAATAAACCACTGTTTAATACTATATGCAGCTCTATTCCTTACATGCTGAACAAATACAACCCCCCAGACCACTAAAACCCAAGCTGGCAGTATGTACTCCAGTGTACCTGTGGGGAAGTGAATACTCTGATGTCTCCAGTGTGAAACAGTGAAGATTCCTTGACTGGCAGAGTGTTCTGCTGAGGCAGAGGCACTAAGAGCAGAAAGAGACAAAACGAGAAGCCAAGTGCCTTTTAGTTAAGCCAGTATCAATCTGCACATTAGGCAAATGTGGATCTATACCTACTGAAAGATGTATTAAACCAGAAAGCAACTTTGAAACACACTCAAAAAGCATGGGGGAATGGAACTCACGAAACACTGAGTGCCCTTGCACCTACTGGGGAGATGTAGCTTTTTACTTCCCAGAGTCTGTTTCCCAGTGCTTAAATAAACGGAAATAGAACTGTTTTCCCCCAGTGTGCTTATAGTCACCCCATAGGGCGTTAGATGAAGGGAAATTACAAACTGCATTATAACCCCTGATTACGTGAATCACACATTTAGTAATAAAACATACCATGTATTGGGGACATATGCACAGTTTGCCTCTCCAGTTTTTTAGCAGGCAACTGCCTTGTCATACTGTACATTCATACACCATAAAGTGCCTTTTACAGGATAGTCATCATCATCTCAATACTACTCATGGGGAAATGGAGAAGTGCAACATAACTATAAATAGATTTTCAGTTTCCCACCCTGTTCTGTATGTGCTTGACTGCTCTTTGTGGCCTCAGGTATGCCAGCATGTCCCTACTGGAATTCAGCTCGGAAGTAATGCAAGGTAGGGACTGTTAATGCCAAATTTGTGTGTGAAGATGAGTCATACCACTCCAGCTCCTGTTCCAGCAATGCACACACGGAAACCTGAGGCACAGTTACCCAGACCCTTCTAGTGCTTCTTGCATTTCAGTGAACCTACTCCCTGACTCTGAATTTCTCACCTTTTGTCCTTTTGTAGCAGTTTACTGTTTCCAGGAGATCAGGTGAAACATTCATACAGACCTCCTCCAGCATCTGTACATTGTTTTCAGTTAAAAGGCCCTGTTTTTCCAATAAAATCAGCAAATCCAGAGCAGACTGGCAGCCAAAAGGAGAGGGTAAAATACAGTTATTTTTCATTGGAACTGAAAACCTGTCTCAGCCCTGTCTGTCTCAAACAATCATGTCATTATATGCTTTGCTTCCTCCCAACAAGATTCAGCCAATTTCACATCACTGTGGGAGGTGGAAATGTGGCTCCATGGAAAGCTCCATGTTTGCGTTATAATTTGGTAGGGTCTTGTTTAATTAAACAGATTCACCCAAACCATATTAATGGCTTTAGGCCTCGAGAAGGCTTTATTGCTGTAAAATGGAACCAATGACATACATGGACGTGAATCTCCTTTACACATAGCTCAAGCTGGGGAAAGATTTTATTTGTCACCCTTTTATGACCTAATGCAAGACCATGGACTGTCAGCGATTGACCTTGGCACAAAGCACCAAATTCCACACTTATCTGTCAACAGCTTCCTCCTCGCTAGTCTTATAAATACTGACTAGTCTAGTTGCAATTATGCCCTATTCTGCCAAATACTTTTCCCATTTTCCCTCCTGTTTCCCCTCCCATATACATATTTGGCTCTCTCCTCACATACATAAATTATCCGTCGCTTTGGAAGACAGTTTTGCAGTAGGAATATGATGTGCTTCAACATCTCGTTGGTAATGTTCTCTGACAATTCATACAGCATCTGCCTGTAACAGAGATACAGCGAGATAAAAGCAGAACAGAAGATCATGTACAAACTAAAAGCAATTTGAGAATTTAAAAATGGAAAGGGAAACAGTACGGCACAGATGGCAGTAATGGAAAGAACAGAACCACACTGCAAGCTTACCTGTACGCAGACACTCTTCCCTTCTCATGCAGACATTCTTGCACTTTCTCTTTGGTATAACCAAGTTTCTTGAGCAAGGAGTGACATTTAATTCTGTATAAGAGTTCAGCTAGCAGGAAAGTATCTTCCTTATTCAGATATTCTTCAGCCATGAGAAGCTGAAAGATGTCCACTGCTGACTTCACACTTTCTAGCTTTTTGAAGGGAAGCAAATCAGTACAGAGAAATTTTAAAGCTGCTACATCTTCAGCCACCAGATTTTCATCAATGAACAGAAGCTGCTGACGGAACTTCAAGCTGACATCTTCCTCCATGTTGCTGGAACCAACAGTCTCTCTGCCTGAAAGCAGAAAGCAAATGCTAGTAACACTTGAATCTTCAATACAACAATCTTTGTAATAAGATTTCACCCAACAGATATTTGGAAGCCCTGAATTCTCTGCAAAGAGGAGTTTCCTTTTAAATAAATTCAAAACTTACTTCCTTCTCCAAACACAAGACTACAACAAAGCCCAGATTTGGCAGAAGCTCTGAACAACCCAGTCTAAATTTGAAGTTAGCCCTGCTCTGAGCAGAAAATGGAGCTAGATGACCTCAAGAGGTCCCTAAGTTCTTTTCTGTCTTTCAAACATTCAGATCTTTTCTTCTCTCCATTGTAGGTGGGACGAGTCCCTGCAGTAACTTACCACAACTTTCAGTGGAGAGAGCACAGTGGTTCACACATATCCCTTGATTTGCAGTCCAAGGGCTCATTCTTCTCTGGCTGTAGCAAGAAGGTGTTCCTTTGTCACAAGCCTCACAACGAAGCTGAAGCTGTGGAATACCCATCCACTCCCAGTCATATCTTGCTACCAGACTGTGTTTCATATTTGGCATAGGAAAAACCTAAAGCCTCCCTTGTAAGTAAATGTCAACTAAAACGTAATAGCGCTCAGCCTAAATAGGGTCTGCACAAGCAACTCAATCTTAACTGAAGTTTAATGGAGACTAATCACCCTTCCACTACATAAAACTTCCGCATAGCCTAGGCAGTTCTTTTCTGCCTGTGGAAGGTTATATAGGTAAAAAGGTGCTTCAGTGCCTTCTGCCCAAATGGGCAGGTAGGTCTTTAATCTTTTGTTTAGAGCAGCTGGAAGCAGCAAAGCTTTCTACATGAGGGAGCACAGGGGAAAATCAGGGAAGTGGAGTAGGGACAGAACCTCCAAACCTGAAGCCTTTGAAGCATCTGGGAGCACAGCTCAGCAGATAAACCACAGAGGATATCACAGCACACGGCGGCACAGAGAAGAGACTGTTGCGTTTTTGTGTTCAGGGACAGACAGAAAATATAATCCCCAAATCCAGATGCCCACTTAGGAAACGAGGTTTGACAGAACTCAGGAATCCTGAATTGTGTCCTGTCCCCAGGTCACAAGTCAGAGCCTTTGCAAAAACAAAAAAAGTCAGATTGCTTTTTCCTGTATTCAAACTTACTCTCCCATAGCTTAATAATTGTTCTTCACATTCCTTCTCATACTAAATCCCACGTGCCATGCCATCCTCTTCATGTGAGCTGCTATCAAAAAGCTTCAGACCTCAGCCTGTCAACTACACAGAAATTATATCACTTCACAGTAAATCAGACTTTAAATTCATTTAGCTAAAAGCTACTTTAAAGCCCTATCAAGGTGCTTTGATCAACTAAATTTAGCAGAATAACTTAGGTTAAACTGACCCTGTCTAAACTAACAAGTTTATGTAATCCAGGTTCAAACTGAAATTATGACAATCCAGCACTTAGAGCTGATTTCAACTAAATGAATTTAAAAATAATTGCTTTAGGAGATTTAGGGGCAATCTGTGTGTACACCAGGTGTACATAGTCATTTCATCAGCAAATCAAACTGAAGCAAGATCTGGCACAAATTCCTTCATCTGCCTCTCATACAGTTCTCAAGACTGTGTTGCTGCCACTCTTGGAAAACTTTTTTCACTCCAAATATTTCCAGCTTGAGTTCGAAATGCCTTCAAGGCCTCTCAACACGTGCTGCGTTTGCCAGGTACCCGTACCTCCTCCTTCCCCCCCGCCCAGCACCACCAAGCAGGGGAATCCTGCCCACCCGCAGCGCACCTTCCTGCGGCAGCGTCCTTATATCCCTCTGCCACTTCATGCACTTCACAGGCCACTTATAAAACAGCGTGGCAAAAAAACCAGCGTCCTAAAGCAAAGAAGGAAAAGGGGCGGGCGATCCCCATCCCAGTAAAACCAGATGATGCCGAACACCCGGCGGAAACACAGGCGGGGCGCAGGACACACCCGCGGCCCGAGCCTGCCGCGGTTCCCGGGCACGCACCGCTAGAGCTGGCAGGACGTTAGCGGGCAGAACAGCGATGGATCCACGTCTCTCATTTACATTTTGCGATATACCCTTACAGAAGGAAAATCTCATGAAATACGCAAATAAGGTTATCAAATTACTCTTTCCTCCTGAAAAGTTTTATTGACCAGGGCACTACTAGGCCGAAATATTTAAGAACAATGGAGAAACACGGAGCACAAAGGAATGCCGAGGCACAGCCCGCAGCCCCGCGGGCAAGGGGAGCCCCGCGGTACCGGGAGGAGCGGGGTTTAGGCTCCGAGCTCCGGCGCCGCAGCCCTCCTTTGTGCCCTCCCCGGTCCAGGCCCCCCCTTCTTACCTCTCACTCGGCTGCCCGCCCCGCGCCCTCTCCCGGCAGCTGCTCCGCGGGCGGCGCTCAGCGCTTCCCGCTCTGTTTCCCGCCCGGCCGCGAGCCCAAGCGCTGTGTCACGGCGCCGGGCCCCCCCGCAGGGCGGCGCGCCGCCAGCCCGAGGCCTGCGGGACGGGGGCGGCACCCCCGGCCCCGGCGGCAGCACGTCGGTTTGTGGGCGCGTCCGCGGAACGCGCCGCCTCTGCCAGCAGGCAGGCTCCGGCGGAGCGCGGCGGTGCCCCCCGAGCTGAAAGGGGCCATCAGACATCCAGTACACTCCCTCTGCAGCTGTTAGCACCGCGACTTCCTCTTGAACCTACCGCCTTCTGGATAACGAGCGGGCAACCACAGTAATACACGCGTATGTAACAGCACAAAGTAAACTAGATCGATGTGACTGAGCCATCAGCAACAAAGCCTGGGGCGAAACACCACAGAATCTCCTTCCTCACTGGTACACCTGAGCCGCTGAAAGCCGTAATTTATATTCTGCCTATTCTCCTTTTCCTCTTCCATATATATATATATATACAGCATGTACTGAAGTACAAGAAATTTTTATTTCTGTTATCAGAAGGCAAAACTGAAATTCAGTACCAGGGAGCAGTGTGTTTCACAGCCTTGTTCCAAGCACAGTCAGTTGAGAAGCAGAGGAGGAGTGGCTTGTTTTATCTTGTTCAACAGCTGGTTCTGAAAACTAGGCATTTTGGCAGTCCATCACCGTGAAATTTCACCAGCATGTCTCTTTCATGTTATTGTGCTGACACCCTAAACTCATCATGGATCCAGAATGAACTCTTTTCCTCCTCTTCTGGCTACTGAATGGAAGTCTGATATCATTCAACCACTCTATCTGCAACACATGTACAACTTGATGCAACCCATGCCCTGCATCCAGTCACTTTCCAGATTCAAATTTTAGGTGCACAGGACAGCAAGAGCAGACAGTCCCTACCATGTGTACAGAGGGACACAAAAAGCTATGGCAGAACTGACAGACAACTGGCATCACAAAATTCCTGCGTGTTAAATACTGACTTCAGTGCTACTTCTTACTGTGCGGTGAGTACAGGGAATCAATCTACCCACACACCATTCTTCAAAGAGGTGTCAAGGCAACAAATACCGCTTGGATGATTACAGAGTGACTTCTGCTATGGTTTAGAATCTACTGAGGGTCAAGACATGAGTGCAGAAAATTGGTATCTGACATCCGTGAATGCTGCATGTCCCCTCCACTCACTGGTCATTAGAAGGCTCTGATCACTCCTGAGCCAAGCAGCAAGATACTAAGAGACTTCCTTCCTTTTTCACTGCAAGGGTAATTTACAGAAACCTCAACAATTTTCAAAACAGCATTTCTTCATCATTTAAGGAAGGGGACATGGACTTTACTCACTGTGTCAAGCACTATGGTGAAGAACCTCCAAATCAAACCTACATTGTCACAAAACTATCACAAACAGAATATATTCTATTGCTAATATTCTAAGTACATAGTTGTATTTAGCATCACGCAAAACCCCCCAAAACAATAAACCCACAAAACCCCACCACATTGTTAAACCCTGTAAGAATAGCCACTACTCTTACTTCCTTTCTCCCTTTTTTCCTGTTTTCTTCTTTCTGCTTCCAGTAATGATGCTGTATTTTTCCTCCAGATCTTCTTTTCCCTACTTGTTCTTCTCTTCGTTCTCCCTACCATTCTCCTTCTTGTTCCTCCTTGAAATTTCCATATTTCTTTCCCTTATCTCTCTGCCCCCTCTTGGTTCCATTCTGCCTGCTTTTGGTTGTCTATAAGGCAGAAGTGCTCATCACATGCAAAAGCTAATAAGGGAAATGGGGAAAAAGTGAAGTTAATTTGTGAAAGAAATCACATTTATTAACATCACATAGATATATATGATAACTAAGAATTGCATCTTATTTCTACAACCACAGAAAACATATTTGTTTCACCATTTGCTTCATTTACCAGCCACTACAGGAAGTAACTTGTAATAGAGACTCCAAATCTGTCATTTTATAATCCTTCTTACCCCATGAAAAATGAGCAAGGTAGTTTCAAAATTACACTTGTGCTTTATTTTATTTTAAGACAGTTATTAAATATTCAGGATTAGAAACGAATGCTATTTTTATTACCTACCATATATAATACACACCCTTCTGTTAATGCAATGCATTAAGTTCTCTACTTGAGCGTGTAGAATACATATGAAGGCAATTTTAAGACACAAAGTATTTTTAAAGCCAGAAGCGATACGGCACTAGTTTAAGCAAAAGACCAGTTCAACAGGGCCTTAGAAAACAGTAAACTGAAAGGAAGACCTGCACCCTCTCCCTGTCCTGCTATGATGCATTGATTTCCACACCTAAAACACCATGATACTGGATTTAGTATTTTTACTTTAAAGCTCATAGAAGACAAGCTTTTAGATAGTCTGAATTTCGCAAAGAATTATTTTTTATTTTTCTCTTATGTCTGACTTACATAAAATTACAGCAAGACAAATTACATACGTACCCATGGCTTAACAAAAGATTTGGGGTTGCATTTCCCAATTCAAAGCTATTAAAAAGTTTGCATGTACTTTCATTAAAGATGACACTACAGCTTATGAAGTGGAAAGAGAAAAGTATGGGATGTACAGGCTTGCAACAGATGAGTGTTTTTCTAAATTGTGCAATAATACCTTCTCATCACAACTGTGTATGTAACTTCCTAGAGTTAATATGCAAATAAAACTGTATATAAAATTAAAAAAGATAACAAGTGAAAATTTAATCACCATGATATAAAATGTACTTTATATATATTATACAAAATTGTACATTAATATGAATAAATATACATTTTAATCTTAACATTTTATATGGATATTTAAAGACTACAAGGTAACACTTGTTCAGTTGGTTTCTCCTCTTTGTATACTCTTAACAATCCTCATTGATCAGCAGTCTAGGAACCTCTCAAGCCAAGAAGGGTCTGGGTCTACATCACATAACAAGGATGGAATCCTGAGCACTTTTCAGACTTTGATACATATTTTTTTTCAAATAAAAGTGATTTTTACTTTCAGTGATAAAAGCTACTTTAAAACTAATTTATTTTTTTTTTCAGAATGAAACTTAAGAAGACCGGTTTGAAAAAAAAAGTTAATAAAAATTATGTCAAGGCAACACCTAAGTAGTACAGCATAGCATCAAGGAATAAAAAAAGTCACTGCTACCAGAGTTTACTGGCCAAAACCTCCTAATAACTATGAATATAATGATTGTATACAGTGTATAGTATCAATAACCTGGCTGCCTGTTAAGACTTGGTCTACAATCAAAAGCATTGTTAGTGAAGTTATGTATGTAAGCACACCTGCTTTTTGCTCAAATCAAATGCAGCTACGCTAGCAAAAAAATCTTTTTGCAGTACATTTGCTAGAGGAACCAGCATACCCCGTATTAGTAAAACCCCCTTTCCTTTCTGCTTGCATGAAACACATGCTAGGACTTATGATGTAACTACACCAGAAACCAAGCAAGGCACACCAAGGCCTCAAATTTTTTTCCTGGACAGGAGACTGCATTAAGAGTATTAAAAGTCTATATATAAGTGGCCTACATTAGGAGGGAATTAGGATTCCATAAATTCAGTGATAATAAATTTCAATACCACTCGTCCAGGTTACGCTGTATACAACAAGCAGGTTACCTGAACTCTTCATGTTAGGCATCTGCTCCACCGGAGAAAAAATTCTTTATTTAAGACAATTTTCACTCACCTTTTTTTAAGAAGATCAAGGACAACTTGAAAAAAAGTATCAATTAATAAAGACCTATCCTTTTTCATAAGAAAAAGTAGCAAAGGTGGGGTGTCTTAAAAGCCAGTGGCTGCTCCATCACATTTAGGTTCGAATACGATAAAGTGCACTTTTATAACTATACCTGGTGCAACAAGTGTGCATCATGTTCCAGCTTCCATAAAACATCTGCCAAAATCCTACACTCTTTAAACTGTGTGGTAGATGACTGTAAGGCCCTGCCACATGCAGACTCATTTTTGCATCAGCAGAAAACAGCCCAAAACATGGCAGACTGTCTCATTTATTAACATATAAACTTTGTGTGCTGTGGACGTACTGACGACACAGGGTTCTAGGTGGACCACAACCTTTAATAAGGCAGGCAGACAGAATATTTAGAAGACCATCTCTCTCCTCCTCCTGTTTTGCTAGTCTGTGGAGGCATGAAAACTAGAACTTGTTAATGAAGAACTAGCTTTGCTGGCTAGGCACTCTTTCCTGACATATTTTCCACTACTAGGTGCTGGGGAAAGCAGCCAGTGAATTTTAGTGATTTGCACTGGCTTGTATTTGAAGTATCAACAGAAGAACCTAGATCACTGCACTGCTAATAGTTATGCTAAAAAACAACCAATAAACCCCCAAACCCCTGGAAAACCCAACAGCTATACAGTTTAGCGCTCTTTCCACCTTGTTTACCTGTTGTACTTAGTTGTAAGACCTGTTGCAGTGCTATATGAAAGCTGCCATTCTCATCCAAGCTTTCAGAGCCTTCTGTATTAAAATAGAAATAACACACGAAAACGCTTCTAAATCCACAGGTTTGGAAGCAACAGGCATTTTAGATATACATGCAATAACAAAGCATAAAGTAAAAAGTATGTGCGAAACTGTCTGAATCATAGTGTTTCTTGTTAGCCACTTAACAGCTGTTAGAAAGAACATGTTTGAAGTGGGAGGAAAAGTTTCTTCCTCAGCGTGTGTTGGAGCAGAAGTGAGTATTGGTGGCTGGGGTCAGCGGTCTGATTCCATTCATAGACTTTCCCGTTCAGTTCCGTATGGATATCTAATATAGAGAGTTTCCTGCAGCAACAAAAGTAAAAGCTTTCTATTAGAGAATGAAGCAAGACACCATTTAAGAATTCACAAGAGAGAAGACAACCTTAGATTCAGCAAGAAGAAAAGTTTCAAAATTCAGTCTTTATTGCAGAGGTTACACCTCTAAAACCCAAGGCTAAATATGTATTTTGGAGACAATCTGTTATAACCCAAATTACTATAATATTGGTTAAGCTAACACGATGCTCTGTGACTTCACAACAAGGTTTTAGAAGCTGTAAAAAGGTACTAAATATTAACCCTGCAACTACCTTGAAAAACAGTTGCTAGCTCGCTGGTAGATCAGTCGTACAAAGAAAACTTCTGTTGGCAAGTTATTTATCCAAACATACCTGGTTATATATCCAAACATACGTGATTTTTTGCTCAGATTCCTTTTGATAATCTCTTTAGATAGACTAAAGTTTTCTGATAGTTTAAATTGAAGATTACAAATTGGCAACATAGTGGCTCCCAGAGTGGCGGGTTAATTAGATCTAAAGAAAGGACAAAATCCTTCCCTCTCAACCCAGGTCAGGTTCTTCCCTTCTCACTCTGCAAGACCAGTGCCATAACACACTTAAAATTTTACTCTCCAGAATCAGAAGCTTCACTCCTACTTTAGATTACCTTCCTGTGCCATCATTTCAGGATCAGGTATACTTGTCTTTTAACCTATGACACAGCACGGAGACACTTTTCAGGACCAGACAGGATGAAACTTAAGGTTTCTCTTTCTCTAGGACAGCAGGCTGTCACAGGAAAAGGGTTATTTTTTTCCTGTTTTTATTTACCTTTTATGAGGATTCTGGAGTAGCTCAGCCAAGCAACGTAGATAATATGAGGATGAACTTGGACATTTTTCTAGTATAGACACATCCACCTTGCAGTGACTCCAAAAGATGTCTGCCACTTGGGGGATAGTGACTTTCCAAGGGATTTTTGCACTGGCAATGACTTTCTCATCATTTCCATCTACTTCCAACAGACTAGTGCATTCTTGCTCATTTTCTGGCACAATGTAGGTCTGAATAAAAAAAAGCTTTGGTTTTCCCAGGAGTTCAGGACATGAGTCTGCTGTAAAATATTTCTTTATTTGTTCCAAAGGGAATCCCGAAAAGGTATGGTCTGTACAGAAGATGCTCTGAGGACTTCCATGGCTGACCAATATGCAAACGAAGCTGTCACAACTTCTATGCTTCTGCAACCTTGCAACTTTAAGCAATGTTTGATTCATGGTGTTAATATTTAAATATCTGTGACAATGAACATCATAGCCTAAGCCTCTGAAGGTCTCTTCCAACACATCTGAAAAAAGCAAGATGTAAATAAGTCAGAGCACATCAGGACTCAATCTCAACTATCTTGAATTACAGTATCTACAATATTTTGCTACTGGAAATAAGATGTTTATTTTATCACAAATAAAAAATAAGGAGTACTTGATGTCGATCACAGTACATTACATATTTATAGTGCTATATGCACGCTGTGTTTAATATGACTGATATGTTTCACGATAGCAAAGATACTATTATTTGGCATGTGATCTGTTCCAAACTCCAAGACACTTGTATGCTTTCATTCAGAGCCAGTATCCCAAGTTCCTAGGGTTTAAAATACTAGGCAAGAGAAAACATTAGGAAATGCTTCACATGGAATGTTCCTGAAATGGTAGTGATCTGGATAGCACGGGAATTCTGTTTCACCTTTAAGCTTGTCTCTGAATTACTCTGAATGGTCACTATACATATACAGAACTGCACAGGAAACACAGAGGCTCCCTTTCATCAGTCAAAAAGGAACCTGCTGCAGTCATTTATGCTTCATATTATATAAAATGGACTTTAAGTCGTGAGTTCCAGGTGGAAAATGGACATTGGGTCTTTAACTGTGACAACAGCATTTTTTGGGGGGTAAGCTGAACAATGAACGCTTTCAAATGTGTTAGAAATTAAAGCTGCAGATAACCAAAAATCAAGATTTAACTCTATTGCATTTGTGTTAACCTATGCTGCAGGAAAATGTGCTATGCTCTGAATAACTATTTTGGATGTTTATTAATATGGGAGTGAAGCCAGATACATAGTGGCTAAAGCCACAGGTATTTTTTAAGTGTTCAGAGAACCACAAGCTACTACTATGACCCATTTATAGCATCGCATCTTTAGTACAAACCACATACACATTGCCCATGCACAGTTTCTGATCTGACAGGACATATCAAGTGCCATGTTTATGTAAAATGCCTTACAGGCACAGAAAGCTAGACTGTTCCCTGGCTTCAAAAGTTTAACAATCCCTAATTAGCACAGGCCATTTCAGAACTAACTGGTAGCAAAGCAGGATGTGTACTACCACACAGTTTTCCTCAAAAAGCCTATAGTGAAAACAGGGAACAGAAGTCGTAACTTTTCTCAGCAAGATACAGGGTAGATACAAACTGTATACTATAGCAAGATGATAAATGGGAACTATAGGGTTTTATTCCAGTTCTGTTGGTTTGATTAAATTTTGTAAAACAATACAAACACTTTCCAGGCCTTTTTTTTTTTTTTTTTTTTAATAGACAGGAAAATCCCCTCTATTTTAGGCACTGAAACATACTCTCACAATTCAGATGGAAGATGCAGTATTAATACCGTTTAGCAGTTAACACACTCGATGAAGCACTTCATCCATCAGAGGGCAGTAGTACAGAGGAAAAATGAGAGTTACAGCCAGAGTGCTTTTTCTGTAATTCACTTACCTCACTACCATATACACACACAAAGATACAAAACTTGGCATCACCTTAGACCATACACACACTCTAAGTGTCACAATTACAAAACATTAAACCCAAAAAACTTAGAGCTGATACCTTAGTTTAACAATGAATCAGAAATTACACATGGTAAACTTTGGATACAGCAATTTTAAGGCAAGACAAAACTCAGCATTAAATGATGCAACCTGTAATTAGAAAACACGTTTCTTCAACAGTAATTACCTCCCAACAAACCTCCACTGACTTCTGAGCACTTCCACTCAACATAAAAAAATACCCTTTTTCTCCTCCTGATTGTTTACAACATAAGGATAAGAATTGGCTTCCAAATTAAAAAGTCAAAAGCAGCTATTTACAAAACAGCAAGACTGTACTTACAAAGCAGCAAGGTGCAGTTCAGTTTTAGTTTTATCAGCATCTGATGAATTCGCGTTGTTTACACTGGCCATTTTAATTGTTGTAAACCTTGATCCTACAGTACCTATCATTGGTTCAACTTCCTCAGATTAAATCACAGGATAGCTACAGATTCTAATGTTTTCTCATTCTACAGAATCTAACCACAGATACAATTCCTAATGCTCTCCCTGCTCTCTTCTCTTTTTTTGGTATTTTCAGACTTCAGAAGTAGTGTGGCACGACTCTTTAGAATAGTGAATGCCTTTCTAACAAAATGCAGTGTTGTATGTCATGCCTCTCCTGAATCTCATTAGCACAGTAATGTATTTTAGTAAAAGTCTGGCTTTCTATCATGTTAAAATGCTGATGCGCTGGTCACGTTAAACATCTAAGACACACTACAAGTTTTAATTGCTTCTGTATCCAATGCACACGTGTATGGAGACTGAGGCACACTAAGACTTGCTTTGGAAGTTTGGAGCAACAGCAACAGAGCCATCTAACATGCCAGCTTGTCCTTTCCAGTCAGCAGACACCCTCCATCACGTTTGCACTTTCTGTTCTTGTACAAGTACTGAAATGACCATATGAGCTCATGAAGAGCACATGCATTGATTATTTATTACACGCACATCTTTGTATTTAGTATCAATTATTACAACAAAGTATATTGCCAGTGCAAAAGATTTGTGCCTTCTAAGAAAGGGAAGATCTAAATTTATGTATCTGACTATGAACTGACATAGCAGTTCCTTCTTTAGTTCCCATTTTCTCTAGTGTATGGGCCTTACTTGCTTTTATACTGTTTAATTTAGAAAACTCAGACCTGGCAGAGTAAAACACTCTTATTCGATACATCAGGTCAGCACATGCCCATATCCCATTAGAGGCAAGGAAATTTAAAGAGTTTTTTTAAGTAAACAAGGCTATTTTCACACCTCATGCTTTCTTTAGCTATCTACACTGAAATTTCTCCAGCAACCCTTTTTTGCATTTGCTTTTAAGAAACAGAACTCCAAGTAGCAAGTAATTATTTTGGTACTAGAACAGATGATCATGCTACCTTCCAGATTAAGGCTGCATAGTAAGTTTCTTACACCAGAAGGGTCATTTGTTCTCTAAAGCTACCATGAAAGAGAAAAGAACAGGAAAGTAAAGCAGCAGGCAACAGAACAGAGCAGGATGTTTGATCCCAAGGGCTGCCCCAACTCCCCAGTCTTTCACTTCTTGCCAGGCTGTCTTACCTTCCTCTTGGTGCAAAGTCTGTATTTCAGGGAGTGGTGGTGGTGGGGTATGGGGTGTAAGAGCAGAAATGAACAAGTGCTTCAGATTGAACAAATTTATTTCTACATCCAGCAATTGCATCCTTGTTTTATCTTTGGCTTGGGGTTTTTTTTGGCCAGAGGTCATCAATAACCTTGGCAGGACAGACCAAAATCAGATCCCAAGGATGCCTCCCCGTTGCATGTAACTGAGTTAAGTGCCTTCCTAGTTGCTTATCTCCATGCACAGCAGGATTGTGAATCAGTTCTAGTTTCTGTTACCCTAATGGTAAACTAAGTGTCTTGTCTTATATCATTTACTTAAAATACTACTGTCAAGCAAAGACAAAAATTTTATGGTCTGTGCTCTACATCCATTGCTCTTCAACAACTACATCTGTAATTCTAAGTTGGTCCATCTGTTGGACCATTAGTTATGAGAAAAGATATGCCCACAAACCCTCTTCTTCCCTTACACCTACTAGCCTATTACAGAACTGACTGCAGTACTCTTTTTTTATTTATTATTATTTTAATTTTTTTTAATTTTTTAAATTTAAAAAAACAAAAAACAAAAACATTTTTGTTTTTAGCCTCCTATTACAATGATTAGAGAGTGGCGTGGGTTTTTCTGTATTCTACAAAGGCAATCAGGAAACCCCCACATTTCAACCATGGCACCGACTACCCTGAATTCTATGTGCAAACTGGGGTTTTTTTGCTTTTTGTTGCTGGTTTTTGAGTTGTGGGGTTTTTTAACTAAACCAAGAGGAAACAAAGAAAATTCCTTTCCCTATAAAGCTATGGTGACGATTTAGTTAAACTGTGTCAGATGTGACAGAGGCCTACACACATTATTGATAAAGGACCATGTGCATTCAGCTATTCAAAATCTATGGTGTCCGATATGATTTCACTTCAAATCCACATCAGTTTTGCTTTTGTTAGCTGTTAGGAAACACTGTCTTTACCACCTCTGCCAATAATCTGCTGTATGACTGTAGATTAACTATTCTGTTGGTCTCTGAACATCCTTTTTCTCCTGCCCAAAATTCAGTCTACCCCCTTCCAAGTTTGTTCATTCAAAGATTCTGCACCAAAGAACAAACCAAAATTGTTTGCAATAGTTAGGACAGCTGGCTTTAGAAGACTGACTAGAACTGAGAGACCAACTGACTGGGACCAACACTACCCTAGTCTGTCTGGTAAATGTACATCATATTCTTTATACTAAATTGTTCCAGTTATCAGAGATTAACAAGATAAGGAACTTCAAATTCCAGAGACTTACCCGTGTCATTGCCAATACAGTCTATTATCAGGCATACTCCTAAAGGTTGACTTTGCATTCTGTACTGATCATCAGACACCTGAGGAACATGAAGGACAAATTCTGAGTTAATATGTCATTCTCTTAACTTACAGACTTGATTCTTTTCTCAAATATAACCACCTCAGACCTATTCAATTATGAAAAAAACAACAGAATGTAGAGTAGCTAGGTGAAGTCTGTCTACTGGGATGTAGTATGTCATATCTGCACAACAGAAACAAAACCAAAAAAATCAGAATACATGGACTAATGATTTTTTTCTCCCTATTTCTAGTACAGGTTTAATTTTTGCATCCTTGTTATGCAATCTTACTACCATAATGATCCTTTAAACAAAGACTAAGACTGTACCAGAAATGAGAAGCAAGTTTGAGACTGAACCTCAACTCTGGACAGATATTCAAATGTGTAAAAAAAACCCTCAAAACAAAAGCAAAGAAAGCAGTTTTATGGGGTGGAGGGGCTTTTTAAAGACCTGGACTATGACAGCAATGATCCTTCTATAGTACTTCCAAACTGATTTCTTTATGTGTAACTGCAGCTGAGATGTTAGGAGCTACAAGCTTCATATTGCCAACACAATAAATGTAGAGAAGTGTGTTCTTCTGGTGAGCAAGCAAGCACTGCCCATCAGAACATTTAATTCTTTGTTGAATGGAACAACCTCCTTGTTCCTAAATAATCTGTAATGACTTTATCACAATTCCTCTCCCCTTCAAAAAGATTACAATTAATTGGCTATAGGTAACTCCCTGGTTCCTGGCCTATAGGGGAGCTAGTGTCCATTCTTATTATTAATACCCAAAGCATGTCTGTCTTCTACCTGAAGAGCCAGGGACAGGAAGAGAATAAAGGACAAAATTTACTGCATGCAAAGAAACCCCACAATTTCTAATGCCAATGACAAGAGGTCTGACTTCCAACAGGTTTTGACTTAGCCTCCACCAATAAATACACAAGTTCTGCGTGTACACCACATGTATGTGCATTTTGCACACTGCTGCTTCCAAGTTACAGCAGATATTTTATATTAAAAATATGTTCTTCAAAAGCAATTCATAGAACCTGTTTATGGCTGAGGAAGATATGGACATACACACTGTTCTGTTTGCATGCAACTACAGGAAATCTCAAAATGAAACACAAAGATAACTAAGGTAAGTACCTGCAGAAGTTTTTTTTATATTTACATGCATACATAAGCACAAGCACATACCTTATGGGACTCTGATCCTGATTCCTGAACGGACATGTGGACCGGTTCTGCTGCAGTTAAAACACACAGAAATAATCTTTAATGTAGGAACCAGTGACATTTCTCTGATGCCAGATCAGTTAAAGAGGAACCGCTCCAGTTCAACCAAGTTCTTACTCATCTGGACATCTTAGTGTCTATGTATCCTATTGAAGTCCAACCCCCCTCCCCCCCCAAATTTTAACCTCCAAAATGATATTTGGATTGCACTCTACATTGATTGTGACTAGAATAAACAAACAATCTCTCCTACGCTGACAGAATTCAGCCATCTACTCTTTTAAAAATCACCACACGTGAGAGTTATTTTGGGTTTCTAGAAAGAACACAACACACTTGGTAATAACCTGGTACTCACTGGACAACTTCCTCATTGACCTGGTGGCAAGTTCACCACTGAACTGACAAACGAACTTCCTTCGCAAGACTTAATGGGCACAGCTGCACTACATGGGCCTCCAGAGCCAGCTAGTCAACCATTTCCATGATTTTATTAATAAACTATTTATTCTGTTTATAAGTTGTGACAGTGGAAGCCCCCAAAAATTTCAATAAAGCTTTAAGATCTGGCAGCACAAGCAAAGCAAATACAACAGCAAACAATAAGCCAATGCTCAGTTTTCAGAGGTACCAAATACTCTCTGCTCCTGGTGCTAACAGCTGGATTAGACAAACACAACTATCAAACAACAGTCCTTTTGATATAATGAAATTCATCATTTGGCTCTTTTAGATTATCAACACTCAGAGAAAATGCTCTTACCCAGAGTAAGACTTTGTCCATTTTGTGAGTTTTCTTTGTTCACATTCTGGATCTAAAATGAAGAAAAAGGTCTATTTTCCCCTCTCTCCTTCCAGAATTAATAATCATGTGTTCCAAAACACAACACAACAGTATTTTTCTTCCTCTATAAAAAGGATTACATATTTTAGATGTACATCTATCAGCTAATTAAATTAGAAAATAACAAGTAAAAAAAGAATCCTGCCAAAACCACAAACACAGAAAACTCAAAACTATTCCTCCTCAGAAAAAAATTACCAGCTTGCCACGAACAGCAAAGAACAGCTTATTCCCTAATGGAGTAAAACAAAAAACCTCTGAAGATGTAAATTTTATTTCCTATGGAGTAGCAGGAAGGAACTTTCACTGAATTAAAAAGGCATTTTTAACAATATTAACATAATATGGAAACTTGATGCAAACTCTTTCCTATCAGTAGTCCGGAAAACAAAGCTCTTGTGGCTTTGTTAGTAAAAACAAATTGCATCACCAGTGTCTTGTATGTAAGCTTTATACACACATATTTACCGAACACGTGACAGAAATAATTTAATCAAACTCATTTAGCAAGGCTAAAGACTTTAAGCAAGTTCATACTATTACAATATCAGACCTAACCCAAATATAGAGAATACTGCATGCAGTAGGATTTGATGGACCTTTCACATACTGAAATATCTTTGTTAAAATGAGATTAAAACAAACCGCACAAAAAAAACCCACAACTGAAAAGCTCTCCTTAAAAAGCCATAACCTTCAGCTGCCAAAGTTAGAAAGCTACTTTTGCTGCAAAGTCCAGAACTACAAACAACAAAAATGTTTTCCAAAGAACAGTCAAAGCAAGTCTGTTCACTTCCCAGAGTAGCAGAAAGTACTTTGGAGATACAGAATTTGTATGTTCTTTAAAGGGGATTTGTCTAAGTCAGAAGATTTAAACCAGACCCTAAACCTAGCAAGTAACAAGAATGAGAGAAATAAACCAAGTAGTATTTTAGTTATTAGCAATCTCTCATTCCTTAAGCTCTGCAAAGATGAATCCCCTTTCAATGTCTGGTGATATTTAGAAATAAAGGATCTGTCTGATTTATTGTATACTTACCCCTGAACTATAAGGAGGATCAATCAGAGTGAGATTAGGGAGAGATGCCTGAAGTGCATTTACATATACTGGCTGAGTATGAACGGAGGGCATTAAAGCTGAAAATTTAACAGAAACACACAGAGAAATACACCATGATGTATCAACAGTTTATAAACCTAAATCTGTAAAGCACGCAAATTCTCAAACTTGTAACTCAATTTTATCTTCAGTAAAAGCATATCTGATCCTTGCTATAAAGAGTAACTGGTGCAAAAATAGCATCTTACCCTCGTGTTTGTACTTCTGAATCTTCCTGATCAGGTCTATCCTGTGAATATTCTGAAAACAATTTTCTATCAAATCCAGTTGATTAGGAGTCACCAAATTTAGTTTCTCCAGGTCAATCACAAGAGCTAGAAAACTCTAGAATAGCAACAGAAAACCAAGCTGTCATATCAGTAATTTGTTCTCCATCAGTAACAAAGCAATCCAGAAAATAATGTGGGGAGGTCATAAAGCAATATTTCATATGATTATTGGTTTGAGATCCTTCATATATGAACTTTCAGATCAATAATACTGAAGATATATTTTTTTAATTGCTTCTGCTTGTGAGGTTCATGCCAATACCATTCACTACAGCAAGCCTTCACAGTTCCCTCTCACTGTTTCTCATCCTTCTTTCCTTGAATTAGAAAACAAAAGTTGAAATAGAAGCCACTACTCCTTCTCTCTGACTTCTGTCTACTCCTGCCTCACTACCCCTTGCAGTACTGTCTCCCCTCTTTTGCTGTCTAGCTACTTCCCTTTTTACTTTAATCTCTTATTGCTCCAGAGAAGACCAGCAGACAAACATACCTTATCTTTTGCCATTTTCATACGAGGTGCATAATCTCTGAGTAGAAAAACAAGAGAACCCACTTCTTCTTTTTCCAGATTCTCATTAATCTCTACCATTAGTACCCTGAAATAAAACTGAGATGTTTCTGAAGGATTGGCTTTCAGCAAAATCCCACTCTTGCCCAACAACCCATCTCCCATGTTCCAGTCTTAATGTACCATCCCCAAATAAACAACAGGAAAAACACCTACCCTGCTCCAAGATCCAATTACAAAATACCTACTTCTTCCTAATCAGCACCTGTGTTACTCAGACTGGCCATGTAATAACCACTGCTAGGAAAACAGAAGTCTCCTTAATACTTCTACAGAGACGAAGTGAGAGAATGAGACAGAAAATCCATCTAACTTTTTAACCTAGTTGTTACAGGGGTTTTATTTCAGTGAGAAGTTAACACTGGGAAATCTTTCATATCAGTAAATATATTTCTTTCTGAAGACTCTCAAAGAAAATAACTGGAGCTTCTTAATTTAAGCCTCTTAAAACTACAAAGGGAAAAGTAGTAAGGGGCAGGTCCTCTGAGAAAAGCTATACCACAAGGCTACGTGCCCAAAGCAAACTAGGAAAGAAAGTATCTCTAACTAATGTTCCTCTAAAATGTTATTTCTATCTGCTAATCTAGAACTGTACAAACATCACTGGTTTTAAGGATTAACATACACAAACTCCTTAAAGACAGATGCTTCTAATGCCATGACACGGAAGAAGCTACTAAGTCTTATTTTAGGGACTAAACTAGACATATTCTTCTCACTGTAACTCAAGACAATGCCATTTTCTGCTTTCCTTTTACCTTCAAGGCCCATTTAAGAAAGCAACAAAACCCCTCCCAAAAAAACCAAAACCAACCCGCACCCATTTTGAACAAAACAGAGTAGCCATGAAATCTGAAATAGACATATTACCTGTAATCAGGGACAAATCTGAGACTCCTCGCAAGGTTAGCTTCCACTGTTCCTTTCTCAGTCTTCAAAATCCTCCTCAGCAAGTCAAACCTCTTAACTCTGTACAACAGCTCAGACAAGCCAAGGAAAGACAACTTCTCCCTCTCATTCAAAGCCACCAAGACCTCTCTAAGGTTGCCAGTGGCCAAATCAGGAGCAAGGTCTCGGCATAGGAAAACCATCATCTCTTCTTCTTCTTTATCCAATTCTTGTTCAATCTGGTAAATAAGGGCAGCTGGCACTTGGCACCTGGTCATCACTTTGTTGCTGTCCCTTAAAAATTGCCAGCCTACTGTTTTTTAAACAGAAAGCCAACACAACATGAAGCCCATGTCTATCACAGCACTTTTCTGGCATTCATTCTTAACTAGACGCATTTTTATATAAGCAGTTCTGTGGAAAAGAATTAAAAGGTACTAAATCAGTGATCTACTGCACAAGTTCACAGTTAACTCTCCTATCTGATATACCTCACTCACAACTAAAACACTAATGTAGTCTACACATACCTGCTGTTCTCACGGGGTTCTCCCAGCTGTTCATTATAGAACAAAAAGTACTTGATAGGTCATACTGATATGAAAAAAATGAAGCTCTTTTTAAAGTAAAATTACCTTAACACAAGTCTGTAAATTCCGTGGGAAGTGAAACAAAAGTCATCAGCTTGCTGATGAGTAATATTTCAAGTGCTTCTGGAAGTAAGAGTTAAATTCCACAGCAATTTCAGTCTAAAGATCATACCTCTTCCCAGCAGCCCTCCACTCATCTGCTCACCACCACCTTTTCTCCCCTAGAAGTCTCAAGGTATTTTTCAGGAAGAGTTTTGGGGGTTAAGTAGCAGCATAACACATTGTAGACAAAAACAATTAACTCACACACACCCCCTATAAAACCAGTGCTATCAGGCAGGCACTTTGCCTTAAATGCAGTCAAAATAAATACTCACAATATTTTAAAACGTTAATTATCTATAAATTCAGGAATGTGTGGATTTTCTTACTTACTAACATAATTTAAAGTGATTCCAATCTGAATGAGTTATTGGAGTTTTAAAGATTCCCAACACACACTCTCCAACGCGCAAAAACACTGAAGAACCACACAAACAAAAATTTCCAGCCTTAAGTATGCAAACTGGTTAACTCTGAAGGTACAGATAAGCCAAAGACTGCCCTTTTTTCATGTGACATTCATGTTTCACCATACTGAAAACTGAAATAAAAATTCAAACCTAGGAAAAACCCTACCCTTTTGATTAACAAAATAAGTAGGGTGCTATGCTCAATTTCCACTGCCACCAATATCGAAATTCAATCTAACCTTCTCTGATCCCAATTACCTACATGGAGAAAGGTGAAATGAGCAGCCTCAAGACAAATCTTAGCCTCTCATCCCTTTTACAAGGAATGCAGTCACTATACTGCATAGCTATGTTTAAACCATTCCGAAAAGCAGACGCCAATTTGACTTCAAAGCCTCATACACTGAAAGATTCTAGCATCTGGATAACATTGTTTAAAGCATTTTCTGCCTTTGTTACACATTCCTGAAGTTACAATCAACAATGTCACATAGTGTCCATGCATTAAGGAGAGAAGATAAACTCATCTACAAGCTTCTCCACCCCCCCCCCCCCCCATTCCAATGCTGTTTAAATGAAAAATAACTCTATACATCCACCTGACCTTCCTCAGAAAGGGAGTAAGAGTTGGATTTGATTAAACCCATGGATTGCGTTCCAATGCCAACTAAAAGAGAGCTATCAAATTTAAATTCCTAAGGCAAAGTCTCCTTTATCTACATCTATCCCAGTGAGCCCTATTTTCTATGGTGTCAAAGACTGCAGTGGCTTTCTCCTCACAGTGGCAAGTCATCAGTCTTAAAAAAAAAACCAACAAAAAAACAAGCACTGTTAATCTTGCTGATAGTATCTGAATCACTAGGGCGTTAGAACACAAGTAGCTGCTATGACCTCAATGTCCCACCTTCAGAAGAAAAATAGAAGGGGGAGGTAAGGAAGGGCAAGCTGTAAAGTATCATAAAGCCACCACATTAGAAGATGCAAGCATTACTCAAGTACTCCTGCACTTCCATACCACAGTGTAAATGATACCTAATGTATATGCCACAGAATCCTCAAAATGGCACTGAGGCCACTTTGGCTCATTTTCAGAAGCACAGAGCACTCAACAGTTCTAAACAGACTGTGCTAAATACCTAAAGAAAACACACAATTATAATACTCCTGCTACAGCACACAACCAGAAAAAAGCAAAGCCAGTCCTCTCTGATACAGTTCTGCTCTTCAGAACCCAAAAGGGTCAGGCACAAACACGTTTTTTACTCTTATCACATCACACCATTTAGGAACTTCAGAGAATTACATGCACTGTTTGCTCTAAATACAACAGCATTTAACCCTAATGTAAATAGTACCAATAGCAAAGTAACTCACAAACAGAAATGAAACATCAGTAGAAGGTGCTTCTTTCAAAGAGCTGGGACCACAGTATTTTTAATACAGCAAGCTGACAAGTTTTGTTTCCAACAAAAACAGACTGGGTAGGCAAAACACTTGTTCTTTTGAACCTGTTCTAGTTCACACATGGACTTGTAATACTACCACTTGTACAGCTTGGGTGGAAGGGGCAGGGTGGGAAAATGTTCAGGCCTCTAATAAGCAGAGGAACCCCTCATGAACTGGAATGCATTTTGTACTGTTTTCTATCAGAGGAAAAGCATATTTATTGCAAACTTATTTGCAATCTAGCATCAAACATTAGGAAGAATTCTGCAGAAAGACAAAAACTTTTCCTGAATAATGCAGTCAAGAAGGAGGCACAAAATGCTGTCTCATATGACAACACTTCCCAGGTACACACCAATGGGACTTTCAAAAGAGCTTGAGGAAGTCATATTTATGACTCACTCTAAAGGGAGATGGGAATTTAACAGCTTTTGCCCATTTTCAGAAATTTCAGATAAACTTTTTTTTTTAAACTACTTTAGTTGATTTTTATGTTATCTTTTAAAACTAGTTTAAAAAAAAAAAGAGCTATGCATGTGTGATAGGGAGGAATCTCCTACAGAGGTAACATTTGAGACACGCAAAATTACTATTTATATGTTATCTTAAAAATAATCTGCCTTTAAAACACACATACAAATTATTTATTTTGTGAACTTCCTTTATATAACATAAATCACACATTCATTATAAAAAAAATGCTGATCAATACTTCCAGTGCTGAAACTCCCTTACCTGTATGCAAGTCTGTCCACAAGAACATTGGAAGACTGACATCTGACCATTGCTAAATCGCTGATCCAGATCCAGTACACACTGGTTTCCATCCAGCATTTTCCGATGATGGTCCATAGGCAAAGCTGATTACATCAGCTTGTTTTCTGTTGGACAAATAACAACATCACAAATTACTACTGGGGGCTACTTCCTAATTTGGAGGCTGGGGGGGGGGGGGGGGGGGGGGGGGGAAGGAAAAATGACCTAGGATCTATGCATTCTTCTGTATGATTCCACTTCCACTGGTCTACTGAACCAGGAATGATGGTCCAAATTAAAGGAAAAACAACTGTGCACATATAGTGATGTCAGTAACATTCATTCCCCCAGAGTGAATGAGTAAGAGCAACATGAAGTAAGTATTCAGTATAAACTAAAACAGTTTATAACTTTGCATCCAAAAACTATGTCACTGTATTTTGATAGCAGGAAATGTCACGCTGCTAGCGCAAGCCTGATACATTCCCATCTGCATACATCTGAGCCAGATCCACTTCACTATGAAAGGTGAATGGCATCATACTTCACCCTTTCACCTCATATGACCAGTTTTCATATGACCAGTTTTGCATCATACAGTTATCATAGCTGCAACAATTAAAAAAAAAAAAAAAAAAAAAAAAAAGAGAAAACCTGTGACAAGGTAAAACTCTGCAGCCTGGCTTTCATTTTAGGTTACCTGGGCCCTGCAAGGAAAAGTTACTGAATATGATTTCTTTACAAGGAAGGAAAGAAACACAGATTATCTTCTTCAGAGGAAAGAAAAAGGTTCACGGTCATCAGAGATGAAACTGCCCCAATAGTTTGTGCGTTCACATACATGTGTAATTTGCCAGTATTGCTGCAAGAAAACACTCAAGATTTTCCTCTTCAGTTCAATGTTTCATGCATTGAGTAAAGATTTCAATGCAAAGCTTAAGGAGCATGAAGATGGTTGAAAAAAAGAAACCTAAAGTGCTACACATTCTCATTTACAATCCCAATTTAGAAGAAACCCAGAATTATTCCAAGTAGGTGAAGTGTAACAGGATGACCACCACTGACAGGTGAAAGGATACTGCAAGATCACCTCAGTAACATTCAAGGCAGAGCAAGAGAAAGGGGCAGGCCCACACACAAACAACGGTATCTCGATATCTCTTTTCCTCCCGCATTCAAAGAACAAGAAAAAACCCTGGCACGCTGAGGGAAAGTGACTGGTGAGGGGAGAATTTTCTGAAAGTCTGGCTATTTTAGTTCACTATCACCCCAAATTTTCACAGAGGAAGGGCTCTTCTGGGAAATAGTTTTAGGGTCTCTGGTAAGAAAATCACCAATTCTAGGGTGACTCATCTGTCCTCTTGTCCCCAAAATACACTGGAAAGAAAACACATGTCAAGCAGACAGTACCAAAGTGAGTGCATTTAAATACAAGTTTCTGGGTTTATTTAACTTTCAGATTATACTGAACAAACTAAGATTTTAAAGCTGGTGAAATTTGTCACATACTGCACAGGAAAACCACCTCTGTCACAGGCATTTTTGTCTAAGTCTGCCCTGACTTTCAACCCCAGGTATTACACTGTAAGCAAGGTTCACAAAAAGAATTTTTTTTTTTTTAAGGTAAACACCTGAGAATATCAGCAAGCATATTTATTCCAAACCACATATCATCTCCATTCTACACTCAAACAGGTAGAAAAACATCTGTATGTTCATTAGCTTCTGTGAAGCTAATAAAATGGATTATACTCCTATTTTTTAACTATTTCACACCACCCCCAGTCCATACAGAATACAACCAAAATCAGGGATAGATCCCCCCCCTTTTCCTTCCCCAAGGAGCAAGAAATAACAACATACTAAAAATCCACACACAATGACGCACAAGGCTCCAGTTAACTCCTTGCTGGCAGTTAACAGGTGGAAACTGGTATGCACCTACAAGGCTCAAGTGATTTGACTCTCCATTGTTTAATACCATGCATGAAACCTTGTTCCCATGATTGCAACACAAACGTTGCACAATATACAAATACCAATGTGATTAACAAGGTAAAAGAGAAGTGTCCCGTATTAAAAATGTTAAGTCAACATATCAGGACTCACATTAAGAGGGAAGATATTTCAATAGAAGCAAGGAAACACTTCACACTCCAGACATGGTCTACAATTAGAGTCTGTCATTCCTGACAGAATTTGTTTCTTTAACGTTTCACAACAATCTCTGCAGCAGCAAAACCAGGATATAACATCAGTGGGTGTCATCTGATTTGGAATATGATATTTGTTTCACAAGATCAGCTCACGTGGAAGCCCCTGCACTAAAGGGAGAGAGTTAGGTAGGTTACTTTGCTACAGGAGGCACTAGCTGCCTTTTGTGCTTCCTCTGCTCTGCTTTGCTTGAAGAGGTAGAGGCGGTGAAACCAGAGGTAACTGCATTTTGAGTCTGTATCATCTGGCATTTTCCAAAGTGCTGAATTATTTGGAGCATGCTCCAGAATTTTCACGCTTCCCTATAAAAGAAAGAGGATTTGGTACGAAATACTTAGGGAAAACAGGGAAATCCCTCAATAACTTACACATTCCTCATTACCGTAGGCTTAAATAGTTCGTTCTCGGTGTAAACTAGTAGCGACCACGCTAATTTTTTTGAGACGCACGAATTTCACACCCCCGTCCTCCTAATACAACAAACCAAACTACAACTGGTTTTACCGCAGGGAATTTATGTAGATTTCCATACAATTAACCACGCCATTTTAAATCACACTCGGAAAACGAAGCACGAGGAACCTCCGCGCTGCAAGATAAAATAGTTTCGGGCGGACGGGCTGCGTCGGGTTCCGTTCCTCCTCACGAGGAAGGTCAAGCTCAGGCGCCAGCAGCGCCGGACGCCCCGGCTCTCCGTCCCCGGCGAGGACCGGGCCTAGACAGGGAAGACGACTCGGTCCCGGCGCACGGAGTGTCGGGGCACCTTTACTGAAGGCGCAGGCTGGGAAGAGAGGCGTGAGGGAAAGGAAGAAGAAAAAGTGTAACGCACCGTGAACGTCTCATCTACCGCAGCAGGGCCACGTCCGGCGCTGGGAGCGGGGCGGAGAGGGGGTGGTACCGGCCTGGCAACAGGCTCCGGGCGTGGTTTCGAGTATCGCTTCTTCTTCTCTTTCCGTTTGTAAGACGCGCGGAGCGCTTTGCGCTCGCAGCTCTTACAGCTATCAGAGCAACCTGAGCCGCCTCTACGTGTCGGCAGCAGCGCTGTTCAAGGCAGAGATCTTCCCTCGCTGAAGGACGAGGGAACTGGCCGCCTTACCATCACTGCATCTGCCGAGCCACGTTCGCTAACCCTCACGATTTTATCGTGAGTCCGGCCGTTAGGTGTTTGGGGTGAGGCGAGGGAAGCATTATGCTTTGCGTGTTGTTTTATAGTCTGTTTCAGGAGGTGAAACTCGCAAGCGGCGCGAGCAAGGCTGCCCCTGTCCCTGCCTCATAAGATGGCGGTGGGGCTGTGGCGGAAGGGACGTCTCCTCCCGCGCGCCGCTTCCCGCCGCTGCCTCTGGCTGTCGGTTGCGTACGAAATGGCTTCCGACTCGCCGGGGTGCTGGCAGCGCCGTGAGGAGAAGGGGCCGGTAGCAGGGTGGGCTTCAGTTCAGTGCGTGTGTAGATGTTTACGGGACTCTGCATTTTTACTGGCTGCTGGTATGAGGGCCGACGAAGGAGCTTTGTGTTGTCCTCAGTAGCCGTTCAGTGTTGACAGACCGTTGATCAGTGAGCAGTTACAGGCGCGGGGTTGGTGCGGGCCTGTGTTTTGGCGGGAGTTTGTACAGAAGTAAGCCCTTGGTTCGCGTCGTGCTCTACCGCTGGGTTTGTTCATAGTGAGGATAATGTTGTACAGGTGTGTGAAACTTGCATGCTTCCCGTTATTGTATAATCTTCAATAAATTTTAAGTAATGCCTTGTCCCTGTAAACTGGGTGTTGTCATTCCCTTGCTATAATCCCAGCAACTTTCATGAATGACTTGCTCTGAGGTGCTGGTTACGGTGGATGGACCTGCTTTCTTGAAGGCCTAAAATCTAAAATACTGGGATGTTTTATCTGCTGAAATAGACAAAAGCCACCTCCGTATGTGGTGAAATTAAGACACATTATATTTAACTCCCAGCTCAATGGATTTCAAAGCATTTACAAAACAGTCAGTTTTTATGCTGCTAAAAACACAGGAGTGGAAGCCCAGTACTCTAGGATAGCACGCTGTTGTGCAGAGTCACACTCGCTTTGGAACTGCAGGGAACATGGAGGCAGAAAGTCATCACCCAGACTAGAATTTGGTGAAGTACCAAGCAACTGCGCTGTTCTGAAAAAATACCAGGGTTCTTACTGAAATTGTATGATCAGGCTCTCACTTTAAAATCAGTCATTCAAGGGTATCACGGTGTCTCTGCTATTAAGACTTAGCATTGGATCGGTGCTGATTCGAAAGGAAACCAGCTGCCTGTTGTGAATTAATATGCACACTTGGACCATGGATCTGTTCTGTACAAACACCTAAAGACTTGTACAGGCTAATAGAGATTTTAAGGAGATGCAGGCTTATGAAAGAATGTTTTGTTTTTTTTTTCGAAAATGATTCTATGAATGATCTACCAATTTAACACTGTCATTACTTAAGCTTCCAAAATACTCTTTTGTTTACTTACTCCACTTTTCCGTAATTTATCTAATTTTTATATTCTTATTAAAGAGTTTTCACATTTGTATGGTTGCATTAATGAGTTGTATGCAAGTTTTTTTCATTCCCCCCCCCCCCCTTTTTGAAGTTAAAATACTACTTTGTCTTCATTGATACATTGTCATGTGAACTGGAACTGTAAATCAGTGTAAATATAGCACATAGGGCACAACACTTAAGATCAGATACGACTGAGAAGAGATGGTCCTATATATTTCAATTTAGCAGGCTTTGGGTATAAATCTCCAGCTTGGACATACTTCATTTGTTTTCATAACAGGTTTGATCTATTTAATTTTGTAGAGTCTCTTAGTTATGTAAAACAAAAAAAATCTTAAGAATTTATGCCTCCTAAAATACTATGAACTTGTATTTATGCTGTATGTTTCAAAATCAGACTTGGTATGGTCTGTGTGAGTGCATTCTATCTGTATATATAAATGGTGTCACGAGTTTAATTAGTTACATCTTGGTGTTGCTTTTATTATTATTATTTTTTAAATGGCTAAGTCACTAAGGGAAGAGACCCATTTTTGAGAGTTTGTCTCCTCCAGTGGAACAATGGTAAAATGATTATTTGACTTCAGATTTCCAGATTCCTATTGGCCTGCAGCTGAGAGTAGAGAACATACAGAGCATCTGTGAAATTAGTGCCCTGTCATATATGTAAACCAGTTTGAATCAGTCCCTGAGTGTTTTGATACCCATGATGAAATCAAGAAACTCAATTGGAAGACAAACAGGGGTCCTATGCACGCTCCTTGTAAAACCCAATCATTCTTAACTTCAGTTAGCTGCATGTGAAAAATGCATTGATGTAAAACGCCTATCTACTAAACGCCGATCTGGCAAAGACCTAATTGCAGGATAGAAGCTCCTAGTTTGAGAGCTCAAAAAAGAGGCTTTTTGTCAAAAGGTTTTCAGGAGAGATTTCAAGGCAAGCTAACAACACAAACTCACAGTTATAATCTGCTATTTGAACTGTAACTGCCTCACATCATGAGAACAGCTATTCCATTATGCTCTGAAATATAAATGTCAGAGACATTCAATTTGTTCTGCAATGTAGTTGTTGTATTGGAATAATAACGTCTCTGTAACATACAAATTTGGAAGATCATGCTAATGATGTAAATAATATAGGTAGCATTGAAAGGGTTAAGGCCCAAGAACAAGGAAAATATCATAAGCACCATAGATACTTCCCTGAACAAAAAAGGCTCCAGATGGTTGTGGGATAGTTATAAGAAGGCCACCAGAACAAGGAAACTCATAAGTACTAGATACTGAGCTGAACAAAAGGTGCTCCTAATGGTTATAAGATAAGGGGACACCCAAATAATCTCATGGTGGACAACTCAGTCTTGAGAAAGGGATACATGGGACCTTAAAGATAAGAAACTTACAAGAGAATAATATCACAATAGCCTGGAAAGATATGGTGTACTGATCCCAGAACGGAGTTTGCACCGAAGTAAAGGTCAATCGGTGGGCACAGTGAAGAATACTACAAGTCTTCATCTGAAGACCCTGACTACTGCCCAGATACCACCAGGGAATACAACTGTGACTGCGCATGCGGACCATACATTTGCATATGTTAATGATCTCAGGAAATCTCATATATATGTAAATGAGTTCTCAGAAATCTTGTGAATATGAATAACCTTATGGTATATAGTCTTTAAAAGTTTGCCAGATTGTGGGAGCACTTAAGAGTGGAAAATCCCCAGCGCGACCCCAGCGCTGCTAATAAAGAATACCTGCTTAACAGTATCATCAAAGTGATGTTGAGTCACATTTTTGTTTCAGTATTGGCAAAACCAACAGATAAATCACAAGTATCTTTCCAGCTGAGCAGATCTTTGACTGCTGGTGGAGATGGGATTTCCACCTGGATTTCAGAAAATGGAGCATCATCAGTTCTGTTTTTCAGAACTTAAGATACACAGAGCACTGTGGTGTTACAGTCACGTGTGTTCCTCACCTGCCAGTGCCACTGCTGTTTGTGACCCTGTTGTTTGCACGGTAAAATAGCTGTGCTGGTAGAAAGGGTGTTTTAACATAGGGACAGCCATTGCTATGGTTATGGTGAAGTCAGATTTGGTACTTTATTTTAATACACAGGAAATACTCCACCCCCAGGCAGGATTAGTATTAGACTACCTGTGAAATAAAAATCTTTTTAGTATTGTATATATGATGAGACATTTTTATATTCCACAATATTGGCAAAATATGTTTATCATAAATTAAGGCAGTTGTTTAGGGCAGTGGCTGCCATCTGGCTATTCAGCTATTGAATGATACTACCTTAATTCATAAATTAATGAATTTTGCCTAAACTAGTCCAGTGTAACAGTGAATATGCCCAATATATTTGCTTATGTAGAATGTTGGTAGGGCTGATGCTTATGATCATCCCTATACAGGGCAGCACTTATGCATTAATTTGATTTTTAAATCTTTAAAGTAGAGCCAGTGTGGAAATTAAATTAAATTGAGATTACTTGCTTGCATGTAACTTCTGGAAACTGGCTGAAAGTAGAAGACACAACATTTTGATTGTCTTAATGTTCTCCATATACAATAAAGTCTTGGTAAACAAAGTGATCTGTTTTTAAAAGTCATCGAGGAATGCAGCAGCCAAACTACCTTTGTATGTATTTTGCATTGGTCTAAATAAGCAACATACCAAGGTTATGTATGCTTAAAATATGAATACAGTAACTTTTAAATCTGTGTTCATCTGCTAGTCCTTGAAAATAAAATAATGTATGAATGTCCCTTCAGCTAGTGTTAATTTTCTTAGTAGCTGCTGCAGTGCTGTGTTTTGGGTTTAGTATGAGAACAATGTTGATAACTCACTAATGTTTTAGTTGTTGCCAAGTAGTGCTTACTCTGAGTCAAGGACTCTCCAGCTTCCCATGCTGGGCCAGTGAGGAGATGCACAAGAAGCCGGGATGGAGTGAAGGCAGGACGGAGTAAGGCCAGGACAGCTGACCCGAACTAGCCGAAGGGCTGTTCCATACCACAGAACATCATGCTGGGTATATAAACAGGGTTAGGGGGGACTTGGCTGGGAGGGGCCGATCGCTGGGGGTGAACAACTGTCTTGTGCATCACTTGGGGTTCTTTCCCTCTGGGTTTTATTCCTCTCTTTCTCTTCATTACGATTGTTGTTGTTACTATTTTATTTTATTTGTATTTATTTTATTATCAAACTGTTCTTATCTCAACCCACAAGTTTCACCTTGTTCCTGAGCCTCCTCCCCACTGGGGCAGGAGCAGGCAAAGTGGGCAGCTGCGTGGTACTTAGTCGCTGGCTGGAGTTAAACCACGATGTGTACATACAGAAGAACACGGGTTCCAACAGGAAACTAAATGGGATAGCAACTACTGCTTAAAAGCTTTTGGTGTTTTGGTTTGGTTGGGGTTTTTTTAAGGCTTATGCTTCTGGGACAGCTGCAACGGAGTTGGAGCTGAGGGGTGGGGAGGGAGGAAGGAGCAGCCTGCTGGCACACAAGTACCACACACTAAATTAAAATTACAGGGCAGCTAAAGTAAGAAGCACGTATCTCAACTGCAGGATTCACCAATCCTGCATGTAATGCTAGCTGTGTTGTTTTTCTGAACAACCATCTAAAATTCAGTTATCCAAGAGGTTTACTCTTGGACCGAGATAGAAAACAGGCAGTGAATGCCAGCCTTTGGATATGTGCATTCTGGGCGGAGGGGCCCAAGGGACAGCACAGAAATGTTTTGTGCAACAGACCTTCTGCAGCAGGCTCTTGATTTTGCTTTTCAGGGAATGATGCAACTGGATAGGGATGCTTGAGAAAGAATTAGGCAAGAAAAGTTTAGGAGAAAAATGCTTGCCCTGTGAACAGTGCCTTGAGCAATGCCATACAGAGATGACAAACTCCATGGAACAGTACAGCTACACTCCCACAACGGATTGTTACTGGCTCTGAAAATAAAGCTGTTATAATCTCACTCCAAAAGGTTGTATATGAATATATATGTATAATATTTTAGATGTATTTTGGTAGGACCTTCAAGTTTTTTGTAAACCTGCAATTTGTGACCTGATTAATATTTAAACCTTCCAGTTTCTTCACTGTGGAAGTACACTTATGTAATTGCCTAGTGGCATTTACAGTTTCTTAATTGTCTAATTTTGTTTTTCTGTTTAGTGTCACAGATATCCTGTTGCTTGCACTGAAAAATGAGACAGCATACCCTCCTTAGCTTATGTCGCTAATGGTATATAAAATTTACAATAGGGTATTAGATCAATTCTAATCACTAGCGCTGCAGAGGATGTACACTGCCAACAGGCCCTTTTCTACTATAGTCCTCAATCCAGAAGCTGTTAGATAATTTAAGGAAAAATTAGAAAATCTGAAACAAATTATTAGAAGAGACTATGGGCAAAAAATAAATAAATTCTACTACTACAAATTTACAACTCAGTACACTAAGACAAAGAAAAAAACGATTGTTCTTTCTCTTTTCGTGTTACATTCAAGTATATTGGAAGTCATATTAGGATTAGGTAGTTATTGCTGAGTGAAACATTCTACTTTGCTAGTAAATGTGGCAGCAATGTACTTTTTAATTTGTGGATATTATGCAGCAGACTAATTTGGCAGACACTATGCACCAAAATAATTAAATCTTCAATATGATTACAAACTTTGCTGTTTTCATACACTTTGAACCAGTTTTGGATACTTTTTAAAGCTGTAAGGTAATAGTTCTTTTTATTTAGAGATGCAAGAGTGAATAGTAACAAACTGTACTTTTAAGAATGCCAAGTCATTCATTACCACTTACTAGCAAATAATAATTATCAAATGTGTAATTAATACAATTTTTCTCTTAAAAGCAACACACTTCACACTTTCATTTAATAGAATGTTGGCAGAGCTTGAAAAAGCTGGGCTGACAGGTTCCCCTGTTCTTTTAAGGATGGTACAGTAAAACCAAGAACCTATGTCTGTCTTGGGGTTGTTTTTTTTTTCCCCCAGACTGAAGTCAGGTAAATTGCTCTGGCCATGTGTTTTGATCCTTCCACAAAAGTATAATAAAATCAAAGAAACATGTTTTTGCCTGTGATAGACTTTAATATGCATGTAAGTACAGAGTGAGCAGGCTTATCTATGTTTCAGCTTACTAATTAGTAAGTAGTCATATTTGATCTTCAGTGATGGCCTCCATTCTTCTTTGGAGGAAACAGTGTGTATTCGATGCCAAGAGCTATGACAAAAGCTGCAAATCCCCACTTGAGTCCCCTAGTAAAGACTTCTGTTAAGGTGACAGGTTTTGCAAAGCCACCCATGTATCTCCAGGCTTCATTACTAGAAGAAAAACAAAACAAAAAGAATAAAACAAGATCAGTGGAGCCACTGTGATAAACATTAACAGGAACTTCTTGTTTGGGGCGGTGGGGGCAGCGGGAAGATGAAGGTATTTCAGCTAGATATACATTGAGACTGTAACATTTCTATCACTTCAGTATCATTTAAGTAACAGGAGTTGCCACAAGTGAAGTTTGTGACACTAACTCTAACCCTTTGTGTATATAATTTGAGACACAAGTAATACTAGGAAACAACATAACTATAGTAGCAGAATCACCTCCCCTAACCTATGTAATTGTTGTCTTCTGTTCACACTCTGAAACAAAATCAAAACCCGCTACCATATGCACAGGATGGAGTAACTACAAAGGCTAGTCACTGTGTTAGACAGTACCTAGCATAGTTAGATCTTAAAAGGGGAAGTTTTTCCAGCCATAGAAAACTCATCCCACTTTCTGTTTCACAATATGACATGTAACTATATTAGGGTCAGAAAAACCTACTAAAACCAATTTTAAAAAAAAAAGCTGAGAGGATTGCGTTTAGCTAAAAATTTGCAGAATATTTATATTGTTTTGCCTTACTGCTTTCAACCTATGTTGTTAGTGAAATGTTAGCCATTGCTATAACTGACTGTATTTATGTGTAGCACAACCAGTGCAATCTCTACAGGTAGCTACAGTTTGTTTCTTCTAAGAATTTAAAGTCCTTAAGAGAAGGAAAAAAAACATTTGCACAGAAATAAGCAATAAATTCAGAATCGTTATTTCAGGAGAAGATTTTTTTTTTTTGAACCAGGAGGGGTGTCAGGTATTTATGTTTATAGATAATCCCCTTCTGCAGGTGGTTTCTGTGACTCACAATGAAGGCATATTGGCACAGAAAAGCATCTTCTAGATGCTACTATAGGGTGCTAATTGATAAAAGCTTAGGTTTCCAAATACAACATCTCTCACACAACTTATTCGGTATTGAATATGTACATTAATGTGCATTTGCTACAAAGGTGGAAAGCTGATCCCCTGTTAAAAGGAACTTAACACACCAAAGAGGGAAGCCCTAGAGAGGTTTAGTTTTTCAAGAATTCTAGTGCAAGGTATTAGCAATGGAATCTTCTTCCTGGTTACTGAAGCAAATAACTTGATACTTTAATTTCTCCTTTGTTAAGAAAGACTGTCTTGATACTTGTACTTGTTCTATTACCTTACATAAAATTTTGAAAGTTCAGGAGGAATCATCTCATGCTTAAAGAGCTTGGTTTTGTTCCTTATTTCAACTGCTCAAATAATTGGCTCAATCCCCTTCTTTTACCAGAAAATTATTAATTTTTTTCATCTAGGAGGGGCAAAAAATACTAAACAAGCTCTTTTCCAGTTTGCTATTTTCCAGCACTACCTGAACTTGGAATTGTATGCACTAAAAGGTTAGTTTAAATTTGTGATATTAAACTGTGTCCTTTTTTAAAATGGGAATAAGCCTATCTCTTGCTGTAAACAATTTTGTCTGAAGCAAAGGGGAAAACCAAGAAAAGCTAACACGGCTTGCACTCCACAGAAACAGAAGCAAAATAAATGTGCCACAGGCCTGTAAAGTTTAACAGTAACGATAATCCTAAGGACTCATACGTCAAATGCTTCTTGTCATCATCAAAACTGTTTTACTCCATGCTTACAGCCTTAAAACTGCTTCAAAGGAGGGGAAAAAGTGCTGTGAAACCCAAAGCCACCTAGAGGTTATAGCACGTTAACAACTTTTTAACAGGTCACCTGTTTGCTCTTACGTTTTTCTTGTAGTTATTTGAAGTAGAGCCTTTTCTATGAAGGCCTCTGGAACAGTTTCCTCATACAGCTTTTCCCTTACAGAAGAACCAGACTACACAGCACAAATCATTTAGCATTTTTATTCCCCAAGATTAAAGACTACTTGAGCAAAGTATTACACAACTCACCATGTGGGAGAAATACTTTAAGCCCTGTTTTAACATCTGCCTAAATGATCCAGATTTGCTCTGGCTGAAGAAAGAGGTGGTGTTCTTCATTGTTGAGTGGGACAACTGAAAAGGTAAAAATCTGATCTTCCATTATGTCATTCCCCTTATCTTCCATTATATCATTCACTGCTTAGCAAAATTAAATGCTCTGTTGAATCAAAATCCACATTGTATGCTAGTACATTTCTTCTTTTCAAGTAAAGGCCTCCTGTTGTATATGAGGAATGCTATTCCTACTCTCAAAGTCAATATAAGTTCCAGCAACTTCAGCAAGATCTGAGCACACAATCTCTTCCCTGAGAAGGGATAGGCTTACTTATGTGTCAATTTGTAATATTACCTACGTGTTTTGGTGGATGAGGTATTGGTCATTCATGCTGAAACAGATCTGGCACAAACATCACAAAGTGCAAGAGTGCCTTACAAAATGCGAAGACTGGTCAAGGCAATGCAAGGCATGACCTCCATGCAAAAATGTAAACAAAGACTTAACTGAAAATCTGTCTAGTATATTCCAGATGCATTTTCACTAGTTTCATTGAAGAAAGAATAATCTGCAATGACAAGGCCTGGTTGATGCTACAAGATGAAATATCCAGACTGTTTCTGAGGCTCTTGGACTTACCGAGCCCACGGATCCCTAAGACCCCGTTTAGCTAGCCTCTCTTGGACTTCCTCTAGTGGAGTACCCTCTATCTTCCATTGCCTGTAGTCAGGGAGTTCCATTTTGCCATGGCCATGTTCATTTCCATGCCCCATACCTACAGGAAAAGAGGTTTTTTATTTCTTGGACAGTATCAGCTTATTTTCACACACTTGCAGAGAACAATACCCTGTACAGGAAAAACAGGGAGGTTACAAGAGGTATTCCAGAGTACATAACACTTCACATGAAGCATCTTCTCCATTGTACACAGTACAATGCAGAACAAATTGCTAAGAGACTTTGTGCTGCATTTCAGAAGCTGGTGATTAAGCACAACAGGCAAACCGTGCAGACTTAAGCATTACTGTGTTTTAAGTCACCACCACCATTACATTAATGAGCAGTTATGTAATTTTTTTGTGCCAGAAAAGCAATGGTTTCCAATGTCTATAAATCCACTTTAACAACATCAGAGCCCGCCAATTTGCAGGCTTTTCAAAGTAGCTCAAAAAGCTCACAGTCCAGTTTTGAAATTTCTGATTTAGGTATGGCAGAACTATGATGACGAAGCTCTGAAGAAAAAAATGAAAAACAAAGACTTAGCTCCACAGCTCCTTTTAAGTTGCCTCCTATTCAGTCAAACATAACTGTAGTGATAAACAGGTACAAGGCAGATGAGTGGACAAGGAGATGCACCTTACTACTCATTTCATGAGGCTGGGAAATATAGGCGTTATTTAGATACACTCTTGAAAGAACTATGAAAATGTTAAGGTTCTTATTAAAAACAGTGATCAAGGCAGACGGGAAGGCGAGCATTTTCAGTGAGATCAGGAGTGACTGGAAGAAAACCATGATGGCTTTTAATTCTCTATTTTCACAAAGCTGCTGAGACTTTGAGCCAAGTTTTCCCACTTTAACACATATCTGGTAGCAAAGAAGAGATTTAAAGTCCTTAATTTTTAGAAGAATTGACTGGAATGCAATGGTGCAAAGAACACAGCTTTGAAGCCTGTAACTCTTGAAGACCTCAAGCTGCAGAGGCCAGCAAAGAGGATTCTCTTGCAGAAGGAAACCTGAAGAACTCTAATGCGGTCATTACCCAAACCCGCACCCCGGTCTACAGCCTCACCATAAAACCCCAAGGCCTCTCTCCTACCAATACCTACCTTCCTACAAGAAAGGGGCTTATGCGCACATGCACACTGGCGCCCGCGGGTCAGGACCAGCGGGCTGCCCTGCAGCACCAGCCGGGAACCCTCCGCCAGCGCAACCGGCAAAAAAAGGGCCGAAAGGGCACTCCGAGGCCGCGGGGAAGGCGGGGCGCGCGCAAGCTCGGCTAACGGCGCGCGGAGAAACGGTCAGCAGCACCCGCCGGAGCGGCGGCCATCCCCACCACCCCCTCCCCTCCCGAGCCCAGCCCGCACATAGGCGCTCCCAGGGCGGGCAACGGCGCAGACGAGTCCCAGAGGACGCCCGCCCCTCCCGCCGACAGACCCACCACACCTGCCCGCTCCGTGACCCTCCTTCAGGACGCAGCGGCCACCCGGAAGCGGAAGTCTCGCTAGGGACCGGCCGCTCCAGGAAGCGTAGCCAGCCACGAGGGTTCCAGGCAGCTTCCGTTCCGGTTGCTCCCGCTGGCTTGCAGAAGGCAGCGCGGGCGCCCCCCAGCCCTCCGCGGCTCACTGCCCTCCTGTCGCCAGGCAGGCAGGTCCCGCACACGGAGCGATACCGCCAGCTCTGGCGGGGAAGCTGGGGACGGTAGGAGGAGGGAGAGGCGGAGGAGAAAGTGGCCAATCAGCGCGGGGCTTGTTGGGGGCGGGAGCGGCCCAATGGGCGGGTGCGTTGTTGAGCTGTGGGGTTGGCAGTGGCTGGAGGTGGCAGCAGAGGAGACAAGGGTGAGGGGGCGGCGGCAATAGCAGTCGGTACCGGAGCCGTTGGGTGGCGGCGGCAGGCGGGGCCTAGGCCGACACCAAGCGCTCCCGCTTTCGCTGGTGGGCTGCTGCCCGCCGGTCGTTGCCGGGTGCGCGAGCAGGGACGGAATCCCGCAGGGTCTGCGTGTGCGGGGGCGCGAGTCGCCGCTACCTCCTCCCGCCCTCGCCGCCGCTCGGCCTCCCTTTCCCCCACACCCCGGCCGGCGGCTCTCCCGGCGCCGCGGAGGGGCGGGCGGGGGCAGCATCCCGTACCTAGCCGTTATGTAATCCCCGGCCCCGCGCGGCCCCGGTCCTGGCGGCGAGGAGCGGCGGAGCGGCGGCGGGGCCCGGGGCAGTGCCCTCCCGCTGCCTGTCGCGGGACTCGCCTCCCGCGGGGAAGAAGTCGTGGGGGGAGCCGGAGGTGCTGGCAGGCCCGACGGGCACCGGGAGCAGCTCGCTGGCGTTCAGCGGACACATCGTAAAAGGGCCTCGCTGTTTGTTTCCGCAGGGGCGGCGGAGGGGCGCCCCGGGACCCTGGAACGGCGCTGCACGGTGAGCGGCGGTTCGGAGTCCTACGGGCAGCCGCGATTTGCGCGAGCCAGGTGCTTGGGGCCGTGGAGTACCTGCCGCGGGGGGGTCGGCGTTTCTCCTGGTGTGGCTGTGTAATTGCGAAGGGTCGATTGCGTTGGTGTCTGGGTAATTATTTTTTCTGTTCCTCAAGGTTGAGTACGTGGTCCCCTTCACCCGAAAAGAGACTGGTAAAAGTGAACTGCTCAGTGAGTTAGGAAGGCTTGAATTCTTAGATCTCTTATAAGAATGAGAAAAAAAAACACTGGGTTATGGCGTTACGCTGACAGATTTTTAGGACAGGCTGTAGTGCCTTTTTTTTATTTTAATATCCTGATGTAAAGCTGCTTCTGGTTTTCAGGGCTTTTTTATAGGGAGCGCATGAGAAGAGTTCCAGGAGGAATGCCATTATCATGTTGCTAACAGTGAAACTGTTCTAAATGGAGTGCCATCTGTTTAATCCAGACTGCCTCTGTCTGGTTTCAGCAGTCAGTGTTTTTCACTGTGAGATAGTCTGCAAGACTCAGAGCAGTCTCTTCTCTGCAGATGCAGTGTCAGGTTGAGGGGAGACACCTTTGTTTCTGTAATGTATGCAGGGTGGAATTGCAGGAGGGCTTTATTCGTGAGGTGCCTAAATCTCTGTCCTATAGAGGATGAAGTTCTGTCAGATAGATACCTGTGAAGTATTTCTTCTTTCTTATTGTGACTGAAAGTTAATGGGTATGCGTTCAGAGTCTGGTGTTGCTGAAGGTTGTTTGTATTTTCCTCAGAAAATTGGATGTGTTTGGTACCAGACACCTTGGTTTTGTTTTTTGAAGGACAAATACAAAGTCCTGGGTTTACTTTTTTTGGTTGTTGTTTGTTTTCTTTTCTTTGTGGTGCTTGGAAGCATGCCTTGATTATTTATGCATGAAGCCATACTTTACTGGAATTGCTGAGTCTGTCAACATGAGCATTCAGTTCTGATCACAGAGTATGGACTTTGTGTGACCTACTGCAGTCAAACAGATCTGTAGCAGAAGAGTGCATTTGGCAAGATTTGTTTCCAAATATGCTATTGCTTTCAAGTTTTAGCAAGGTTTTGGGTAGCTGTTTTCCCCCCTGCCAAGTACGTCAAAACTACCAAGTAGGAAAAACTGTGTGCAGTTGATAGACTCACTCTACCATGAGGCTGCTTAATGTTTTGCTTCCTAAATTTCCTTGTCTTTCAGTATGGACCATACTCTTTCTTTTAAAAACAAGACTGCACATATGAGGGATGTGATGTTTTGGGAATATAGGAAGCTTTTTGAAGCTGTATCTTCACCAAATAAGTGAGTCTGCATAATTTCGAGGGGGCTTACAGTCTTGCTGCAACCTGTTTTTTGAGATGGAAACTTCACCATAATGACAGTGTCAGTCTGAAGAAACGAATAGTATGCAGAAAGAACAAACGTAAAGAAAATTAATTTTGTATCTTGTGTAAAAAATGTGGTATGCCCTTTAGGAAGGGAAGGTCACTGTGGCTCCATGTACAAATAATAAGTACTTTTTGTGGTTTATTCAATTGCTGCGTTTGGTTGGGGTTTTTTTTTTTGTACTATTCATAGTGGTGGTAATTACTGAAAAGATTAAGTGTTCAAGGGTACAGTTATGTTAGTCTGTATCTAGCCATCCTAGTTATGATTTGCTGGGATTCCTGCTTATGTTGCTAGGTTAGAGGAAGGTGGCAGGATTTTCTTGAACAGCTTTGAGAAGCCCATGTTTCCAGAAATTTGTTGATAAGCGTTTTGGATTATCAGATTGTGAGATGCAGTATAGGTACTGCTCTTCTGTGCCAGCGTATATAATATCCTTTCTAGTGTTGAACTGTATTTATAGTGGTATGCTCTTCATGATTGTTTTTTGGAGTAGGGAGCTGTGTGACTGACAGTTACGTGAACTATTTTCAGGTTTGAGATTACAAGAAAGGGTTGTGGGGTTGTCTTGGGTTTGGTGTGATTTTGGGGCTGGTTGTTTGCTTGTTTCTTGGCTCAATATCTTAATACATATTTGAAATACTGAAATACTGCATCTTTTTTTTCCAGAAATTGCAGGTTACTTTTCTTCCAGCTTTGTATTAGTAGCCATTTATAAGTCATTGGAAGCCTTTTGTCATTTAAATAAAATGGTCAGTCCTGCTTAAATTACAGTAATGATGGGAAAGATCTGTCTTTAGTCCACATTGGTTTCTTTGCATGGTTTTAAAAAAAGGCTATGAAAGGTAGAGAAGCAGATTATCTTCTCAGGCAGCATTAGGGAGCTAAATATTTTATGGATAGTATATGCATATTTTATTATATGGATATTATATGGATATGATATTATATGGATAGTTTCACCTCTATTTTGTAGAAGTGATGTGCTGGAGCAGTCATCTTAGTTTACTGTTTCTGTTTGGTTTGGGGTTTTGTTTTTTGGGGCAGTGCAAAGACATGTTTTTCACAGGAACAGCCATACTGGGCTAATCTGCAATTCTCTCTTGAAGCCTAAAGCTCTTGGATCCTGGTAGGTGACAGGACCATTGTTTCAAGTCCTGCTTATTTCCCACAGCTAAGCAGTATTTGACAGCAGGTGCTTTATTATTACACTCTCTTCTAGGCAAGCGTATAGGGTTACTCCTTAGGTCAGCTCTCCCAGTCTCTCAGTGGGGATGATGTTTTGTATGGATTTTTAATGCATGGCTATACTTAATTTTTAAAAGCCTTTGAGCCTGTGTATGGTTTTTGCATCTGCCGTGTTTTTTGGCAATAAGCACCATGCTTTATGTGCTGTGTGAATAAATCATGCCTCTGTTCTGTTTTTGAGCCTGTTAGCTGCAAACTTCATGTGATACTCCTTGTTTTCTGTATGAGGAGGGACAGAGTTGTTTGGCTCCTTCCTGAGCAGTTTTACAGGAGTTCAGAATCTCTAAAGACCAGGGTGATGTGTTCACTCAAACACTTGTCTGGACAGGAAACTGATTTTAGCTTCCATTAATTTTCCTTATGCTTGTTCCCTTACATTAAGATATGAACTAGTATCAGGAAGGGAAACTGGAGGCTTCTCCAGCTGACTCCTAGTGAAGGACATCTGTGCCATAGGAATGGTCCTTTAAGAAGTTCTGTGACTCTTCTCACAGGAAATTCATTTGAGCAGAGACAGTCATCAGTAGTACAGTTTGACTTGCTACTTCGGTCAGTTATTTTCATTTCTAAATAGAATAGTTGTGAGAAGTAATTCTTATTTAATGCTGTTTTCCACAGTGTTTCCTTTGCAGTTATTTGCTTGTAGTAGCTAAAATTTCATGCAGAGTTGTTTTCAAGAAAACATTAGTTTCTGAGTTGTGTAAATTGTTCACGTTTCATGTAGGCTGTAAAACTATAAAGTAGAGATGATGACTTTTAAGAAAGATTTGCAGGTGTCAGGTATTATCCTAATGATCTGTTGTTTCTTCTTGAACCTTTCTTTTGTCATCATCTTTGGCAAAAGTAGACATTTAAGAAAACCTGAATTGTGGGACGGTTGAGGTTGAAAGGGACCTCTGGTGATCCAACCCCTTTGCTCAAAGCAGGGCCAACTAGAGCAGGCACCTTGAGATGTTGTCCAGTTAGATTTTGAGCATATTCAAAGATGGAGACTTTGCAACCTCACTGGGTAGTTGTTCTAATGTTCAAACGCCCTCATGCTGAACAAGTTTTTTCTTATGTTTAAATGGAATTTCTTACATTTCACTATGTGTCCAGATGGGTGCAAAGTTTTTTTAGGAGTAAGAAAGTATTCTGAGTTCATGTTTGTTTAACTAAGTGTAGCTAAACCAGCAAGCTGGTTGAATTTTTCTCTCTGCACCTTGGCTTGGATAATTCATGGTTCTAATAACAAAACAAATAATACAACTTTTTTTTTAAGAAAAAGCTTTAGCCACAGGACAGATTTATGGAGTGACTTGGTCTCCTTTTTTGTATTTTGTACTCGGACTGCAGTTTCTAAACTAGAAATATAAGGTCAAGAGGTAGAGGGGCACTTCTGATGAAATAAAATATAGTTATCTAGTAAAACCCTACTGTAAAACAAAATTCTGTATTGCCAGCAATACCACAGAGAGGAAAACATGTAAGCCTTGATCAGGAGCTTGGTAAAATAGTATAGAGTTTGCAAACTGTTCCAACACATACTGCAGGCTGTCAATCATAGTAAAAGTTTTGTATTGCAAGGGAAACTGCTGTGTGGCCATTAGTAATTCTTGTGTTAGTGTTAGGTTTTTTGTCAAATGTAATGAATTTGGGCACAGACTCTTTTATATTCTGCTTTCTGTAGAGCCAAAGAAGATAGAGGTGGTGTGCTACAGATGTTTAATGTGTGACATTTATTTTCATTTATACTGTTTTAAGAATAATACATTATGTGGTCATGGAACATATAGCATATTTGTCTAACAAACTGTGTTGCTACTTTTAAACTATAATCTGCGTCTTTTCATTTAATGCCAGTGTAGCGTAATTTGGATCTCATGTACCCTGCTGAAGGACTAGGCTGAACTCCACAGCAACATTACTCTGTCACTGTGAGATCAACATTGCTCTGTCACTGTGAGATATCCTTTTCCTCTGAGATCCTGTGTTTCCCATGCTATGGATTCTATTTGAAAATGTTCATGGGAATAAAAATGACTTATGGTTATCTACTTCAACAGGTGTTTTATTCATAATCACAATTCAGATGATTTGTAAAAGACAGACCTATCATTGTCAAGTGACCTTTTTGGTCTTGATTGTTTTCTGTTCTTCTGCAGACAGTCCAGCTTGCCCCTGCTGCCCGCTGTCTATGTCAGATCTGCCACCTTCACCTCCTAGTGTGGTTCTGTAGAGCAATACGGATTTTATGGTTCAAAATTCTTAACTTCTTTTTGTGTGAAAATAGAGAGCCAGAGACATTTGGAAGGAGATCCCACTAGGGTAGTGACACAAAATGTCAAGTGAATAATTATTGCAAAGTGGTAACTATTTGTTTATTTTTCTCTCAATACTGAATACCATTACTTTGAAAATGCCAAGTTCCATGGCTGCATAATACTGTTCAGCACAGGATCTGATGGTGATAGTTGGAGCATTCAAACCTGTTTAAAACACTATTTCAGGAATTCCTGCTTTCTGCATAATCTGCATTATTTTTCTACAGGACAGATTAATTAATGACATCTCATTTTATATTGTATAAATTATACACATGTTAGACTAGCAGTGAATTTTGCAATCCAGAAATAATAAGTCTGTGTTCTTGTGTGTAATCTCCATAATTTAACCAATCTTGCTATGTTTTTGTTTTACTTACTGTGATTCTTCAGAAAACTGATCAGGTTAGATCTTCCATATTAGTGTCTGCATTTGTATATGGTTAATGGATTCTTTAAATAGTTATACGTTACTGTTCCTGTGAATATTTAAGTTAAATGTATGACGTGGACATTTGTGCAGGCTACATGACTGCAGTTTGCTGAATCATGCAGGGCAATGTTGATACTTCTGGGATTTTTTTCCATTTCTATTCTCTATGTTTAGTAGTTTGAGCTTTAAAATGTAATCATATTTAGGGTCTTCCCTCTTCTGTCTTTCCTGGACCCATTTTCGGTGGGGGAATTATTCTACATCTATCTGGAAAGATAGTGAGAAAGTTTTAAAGAATGATCTGATTTTTAACGATTATTTAGCTGAGAAGCTATTGGGTTGAAAGATAATGAGGTGAAATATGTGTAAAATCTGTGTGGGTTTTTTTCCTTCATGGCTTCGTTTATTTCCTTTTTATTTGCATAGGTTGGTTATCGTTTGAGTTGGAGGTTTTGATATCCCGTTACCACAATTACCTTTCTCCTGCTTTGAACTAATTTTCTGTGGATTGCAACACCTTATCAGCTTGTCTTCTCTTGCAACCAGAACTTTCTCACTTGAAGGCTTCTTTCTGCATAATTTAGGTAATGGTGTTCTTATCGTTATCTGTTCTTTGTTTCCCAAGGTTGACTCCCTTGATTAGAAGTCTGTTAATTCATCAGTTTTGATGACTGGAGAGGGTGGGTCAGCTTGACCTAAACTTTGTGTATGTACTTGTTGAAGGTATAGTTAAACACTAAATCAGAGTTTGGTAATTTGGGAGTTTAGGCAGCAAAGTCAGTGCTAAGATTTATATTCTGCAGAATTCGGGATAAAGTCTGAATTTCCAGGCTGCTGTTACAACCATGTTGCTTTGCTAAAATATGTATAAGTGTACTTCAAGTAGACAGAACTAATGTGTTTGTAGTTGAACCCAGTCTTGACAGTACAAGTCTGTCTTTGTACAACAGTGACAGTATAAGAGTAAAAGAGGGTGTTAATATTTTTTCAACTCTTATATTTTAATAACAGCAGTGAGATAGATCGTTGGTTAAAGTCCATTTACTGTAGTGAAATTCCACAAGAATGGAGGAGTTTAAGTTATAATAATGTGCCCTTGTACATAGAAATTTAAGGCACGCTGACAAAGACTTTATCCTAGTAAAAGCTCATGTTTCTCTGTGTGTGACGGTGGAGAACTTTCCATTGCTTTTTTCTTTTTTCTTTTTTTTCTTAAAGATGGTCGGTTGAGCCAGAACAGCATAGAGATGTGAGCTAAATACGGGCACAGAGGAGAGTGAAGGGGGTTTGGATGTGGAATGGAAAAATGACTAGCTCCTTATGTGCATGGATTTTAAATTTTTTTTTTTAGCTGCTTGTTTCCTCTTCTTACCATAGAGCAGGCCTTAGACAAAATTGCTGAGGTTCCAGAGCTGCTTCTAGATTGTTAATTATGCGTCCCCTCTATTTAATAATTATGTAACTGACAAACCACCATACCTGATAGTCTGTCTTCAACGTTGCACCTGTGCAATAGTTTGAAATAGTAACATCCTTAAGTTTCTGGAAGTTATTAAACCGTATTTGTGGCAATTTCTTGGGAAGATCACAGAACAAAGTGCTGTTTTAGTTGGACTTCACCTGAGCCATTCTAGTAGCTTACTTCACATAAGCAACTTGCAACATGCCATGTCAGAGTAGCAAGAGCTTAATGAAAAATCTCTTAAACAGTTCAGTGTTACCTATGGAAGTACAGAGATGGGAATCCTGGGCTGGAGGCTAAGTTGAATATAAGTAGGAAAGGAATACCTAAAATAGCGAACTCATTTAAGCTAAGCATTCATAAGCTCTATTTCTGTGCTCTTTATTTTCATAGACATTCTGTGACAGCAGTCCTTCCTTTAAATCATAACTGTCACATGCATTTCATGATTCTCTAGTGAACAGGATGGCTAGTAGCAGGCTACTACCTCTTCTGTTTGCTTACATCTGTGCACCTGCCAAGGCTTGTTTCATGTGCTGTGACTTTTCAACTTTGCCTTAACCCAGGTTACTGTAAATGCCAGGTGAGTTTGGGAAGCCTCTCATTATCTGGGGAATAAGAGAACTTCCTAGCTTTCTTTTTTTTTTTGTTTGGGAGAAGAGGAGAGAACAAGATTTTCTTTCTCCTCACCATAATCAGCTTTAGAACTTGAGACAGCAAATAAAAATTTTAAAATAATTTGCGCTGAATATTTGCCTGGTCCGTCCAGCCGATTGCTGGAATGTGAACAGTCTAGGCGCAGCTTATTGTTGACAAGTCTCCAAGGGACCAATTGCAGAAATAACTGAGATGCCCTTTTGCTTGTGCAGGTGCTGAGTGGTCTTGGGATATGCATTGTAGTTCTTTTAAGATTTATAGTAGTCCTAGTGAGAATAACTGACCATCACAGAATGTGCACATTTTCTGCATCAGTGGTGAAAATACGTATGCAGTCATTCTTTGTACATACAGAAATGAAACTTTAGTAGATTGTTACAGTCACTTCAGCCATGGAAAGATGTTTTTGAGGCATCTGGGTGTTTAAATCCTTCAAATGGCAGATGCATTATACACACATACCTTGTGTTCTATCAAGCACTGCACTAAACTTTGTGAGAGAGTACATGCTTTGCTTTTTTCATCTTTATAGGTTAATTCCTTTCAGTTAGCTAGAAGTCTACTATGGTTTCTAGCACTTAATTTTTACAGTTTACGTTGCAAAACTGAAAAAAAAGGGCTAGTTGCCCTTTTTAACTGAAATTAAAATGTTAGCGTTTCATGTCCATTTTTTAGCTTGGCAAGTTAGCCCAAACTTAATTCCCAAACTGGAATTTTTAGGAAAATGGTTGAAGATGCTCTAATAAATTCCATAATAATGTTTATAAATTAACTTTGATCATGACTTTACCCTTTTTCCCCCTAGCTACTTAAATATTTAAATTGCATAAAACTCATGATGTTAAGGCAGAAAAATAAATGCGCAAGAGTGGTATTGCACATTTGTTGTGCACAGTCTTAATTGGGTTAAGGACTGCAGACTGAGTTAGGGGTTAGCAGCCAATACTGATTGGCATTGATGTTGCTGAAATTGTGTAATCAAGTATTGTGCTGATTGTCACAGGGTGTTTTGTGTGTTGTTCCCCCCACCCCCTTTATTTAGCAATGTATAATTAACCAAATGTTCAAAGGTTGTTTTTTATTTCCTTTGTGCCCTTTTTCTCAGACTTGCAGGTATTGGTCCATGCTAAAGGAGAATACTGGGCTCATAAGACAAGTAAGAGGAAGTTCAAGGAAACTGAAGTAAAGAGTGGGCTGCTCTTAATTTCATCTAATAAATGCAGAAAGCTTTAAAATGATCTGTTGGTCAGTGGGGGTGTGGGAGTTTTGTTGGGTTTTTTTGCCAGCTGCTAGGAGAGAGCTTCTTCAGCACTGCTGCTTGTCATTTTACTGAAACACTTTGTAGGAACATTACCACATTTGGGTGGTGGAGATGTGCATGGGTATGATGGTCATCTGCTTTTCTCTACTGATGATACTTCTGTGACTGTAACTTACCAGAGACTGTATTTGATAAATTATTTTGTTAATAAATTTTTGGTCTTGTGAGAGAGGAGGAAACAGATCTTAAATTAACACTATTATGCTAATGAGGGTACCTTAATCACCATTAAAAGAGTTTTCAGCTTTATCAAGTTTTGAGGTATTTCAAACTCATATGCCAATGGGTAGCTTTTGATAGAGTATTTTTCCTGCATATACTGACTTTGTGCAGAATTCCAGTAGCAGTTACTTTATTGCTATTTCTATGAACTATTGGGGCATTTTGCCATTCTGCTTTAGTAATGTGTGTTGACTTTGAATAGATTGTGATAATTATCTGTTTGTGAATGCAGACTTTATAGCTTTCTGAAATGCATAATGTTGCTATAAGTAAATTCTGCATGTTTAAGCATATGCGTCACATCTATGGAAAAAGGTTTTTATTAGCATTTACTTTTTATTGCAGGAGAATGTTTGAAGTTACAAATTTTTTGTTTGTTTTAGTTATTAAAATAAAACAGAACTGACTAGGAAACAAATTTGTTAAAATCTGGTTACAAAAGTCTTTTCAATGTGCCAATTGGAGAGCTGGCAGATAAGGCAAAAAGCATGAGGATTTCCCCTCAAGTATAAACTCCTGCTGCTCACTGATAAGAAACAATTATTGCATAAGCATCTTAACTTGCAAATCTGCACATAATTGCAAGTACCAGGGTGTTAGGTCTGGATTTGAGTTTTGTTCAGAAAAGTTTCCTTGTATACAGAAGTAGTCACATGTGGACATGTGGGTTGGTTTTGGTTTGCTGGTGTTTTGTTGTTGTGGTGGTTTTGGGGTTTGTTGTGTTTTGGCTTTAGACCTGATCAGCCCTACTTTTTGAGAAGTTACTCAGTGCTCTCTCTGTAGGTCCGCTGTCTGCATTCCAATAACCTCCATATTTCTAAACCTTCTAAGTTGCTCTTGAAGGACCGCACGTGTTTTGTGAAGCATGCTGTATGAAAGGCATTAGATAAATATATTCCTTACATCAAAAATGTGTAATCTAACAATTTCCGGTGCCTGGTGCTTGAACTTTGGTAAATGCTGCTGATTCCTATCAGCACAATTACATAGGGAGAGTGATGCTTTTAACAGGCTGTTTAATTAAACTCAGGTTTTGATTAAAAAATTTTGACAATGTGTTTGAAGAGAATGAACTGAACTTGCTGTATTGCCAATATAAGAAAAAAGTATAAGATCATAACTGTTACTTAGATGGGCAATGTGACTTACCTGTAAAAGAGTAAGGAAGCCATTTATATTTAGTATAATTCATGTGGATCTATTTCAGTTTGACATAATATATAGTATTTGCTGAAGAAGATGAGTATTGCAAAAAGCATTAATGTAAGGCTTTGACATATTTGCATATAAGGCTATTTCTAATCTTTTTCCAAAGGTAAATTTACTTGGGAGGCTTGAGGGAAGGAAAAACGCCGTTCTACCAACTGATTTTGAAGTTTGTTTTTATAGCAGGAAAACTATTTAGTATTACAAATAAAACCTCAGAGTTTCTCTGTTTACGATGAGATTATGGCTGAAGTTTAGAACATTGAGTCCTTGGTGAGAATTTCTGCTGTTGTTTTGTTGAGTGTAAGAAAATATGTCTGAAAATCTAGAACATTGTAAAATTGACCATGTATAAATAATTCCGTTCCTCCCTCCACACCAAACAAACTGGAGGAAGGGTACCCATGAAGCTATCTGCATGGTTTTTTTCAGTACTGCCTGCTAATTCTGTAATTCTTTGTAATCGTGAAAGACTCCTGCTTTCTGAAGGTACATTAGGGCAGTATTTGATAAAAACCTTCGAATTTTGTTCAGGCTATTAGTATAAAATATGCATGAAAAAAGTAGTATGCGTTTAACATCTTGCTCTTGTTTCTGTGTTGGGGAGGGGATACAGGGCTGTGCATTTCAGTTGCTATACCTACGGAACGCTGTTCTTGTTTTTGTTGTCTGTGGGTGAGTGGGTTTACTGAGCTGTAGCTTAGATAACTGCAAATTATTGTGGAAGGTCTTGTCTAACAGGGTGCATAAAAGATATGGTGCATTTAAGTTACTTGTGCTAGGTTTGCGTTATATTCCTAAAGAGATAGTGTGCAAAGTTTAGCCCCAGAAAAAGACTTTAAATTTCAGGTAAAAAAAAGCCCCACCACCATCCCTGCAAGAAACATTCCCCCATATATTAGTAAATTAGTGCTCCTCACTATTTAAAATTGCATGAAAAATTCACCACTTTACACTAAAATATTAACTAGTTATTCCTTAAAACTGGACAGTCCGTATTCTGTTTTAAAATTGGTTTAATAGCAGAATAAGGACTGTGTAAACTATATGCACCGTGTTTAACTATTCAACAGTAAAGGTTAATTATTAAACTCATATCAAGACAAAAGGGGAACCTGGGGTAGTTGTTACAGTAGTTTACTAATGTTCTAATTCTCATAGTTATTTCACAGGGAAGTAACATATACTTCCATGTGATAGGCCACAGAATGCCAGTTATATGGTAAGGTGAATTTCAGAATTTCATGAGAGCTTCTGAAAAGGTGATTAAAAAGGGTTGTGCTTTCTTTAGATGCACTCTTTCTTTGCTGGTTTTCTGCAGAGGAGATGGTCCAACAAAGGCCATTGTAACTTCTTGCTCTGGAGGAATCCTAGTGAAGTTAGTAGGATTGGTTATGAGCATAGGTTTTTATAGCATAGTTACCTTAATCAATTGGGTCAACTATGGATAGCTGATGTTAAGGTAGCTCTTAGTGAACTATGTTGTACAGAATTATGGTGGTCAAGATCATCTTACGTGTAGAAATTTTGACTTGCATGGTCTGTCTAATCTCAATATAAAATAACAGTGTTTTCTTCTCATTTGCTGAGATTGTTCATTGCAGTTCTTAAAATCCCTTCCTAACTTTCAGAAAACAAGTGTGAGATTGAAAATGATTGATACTGAAATAATGCTGTGATGCACAACATGGAATAAGGCAAGTTGTTTCCCATAAAGTGACAGGCAGAAGTAGTAAAGGCAGCTATAGTACGAGCAGTTTTGACTCTGTAAGTTGAAGCAGGTCTTGTTTCTGGATTCCTGATGCTACTTTGCTTTACCTGTGAATAGCAAGTAGCCTCTGTGTGTGGCTTGAGTCCTTTTCATGTTTTGTGTGCAGGGCTTGATTGCCCCCTGTACTGCACTAGATCAAGCAGAACAGATGTGTTCTGAAGTTGTGCTATCTTGATGAGTAGTGGTGAGATCAGTGATGATTCCTGTAACTGTATTTATTGTTCAATTTGCTTTTTTAAGTCTAGGAACTTGCATTGGAAAAGCAAGACCAGAATATCAATCAGAATTAACTTTATCCTTGAAAACCATACATCTTAAATGTGAATGATGCATCTGAGTCACACATACGAAATCTATGGCATCTTGCAATAAAGGAATATATCCTAATGCTCATAATTATTTTTTTAAACTTTTAACACTGGCATTTTGTAAGTTTACAGTGGAACTTTGTATTCTTACTGTAACATTTTTAAAAAATCAGCAATATGACACAATTTTAGCTGAAATTGAAGTACATTGAGATAAATTTGAAAATTCTACGCATGTAAGAGTTTGTGGATGTTTAAGTAAGTGTATGGAGGGGGGGCAGGAGTCTGTCACCTCAGTTTCATTAACTTAGACTTTACTTTCCGGAGATGAAGGCTTTACTGTCTGGAAGTTGGAAAAATTAGAATGATGATTTCATTACTTCAGCAGAAGATCCTTTAGGTTACAGCTCTTTGGCAATATTTAGGGTAGAAGAAAGGAAGTTTGGAAATTTAGGTTACATGATTAATTAATTAACCTTTTGTGTGAATTACAGTTGTAGGAGACAGTGCAATGAGAAATACGTAATACTGGTGTTCTATCAGTCTGGATTTGATAGAGGACTTAATTTTTTTAATGGCTTTTTTCATAATATAACAGACATTTATTTCTATCAAGTGACGATTTTAGAGCTTGAAAATGAGAAGCTGCTTAGAATCTACAGTTTGTATTTCTAGAACTGTTCCCGTATGCATTTCTTTCCTTTGCAGGTAAGGTAGCGATCTTTCTCAGTAGAACGTAGGCAGTCATGTTCTATAGTGTGTGCTTGAGGGTCTTTTGGTAGTGTGGGTTTTTTTGTTGATGGTTTGTTTGGTAGGTTTGGTTTTCTCACAAAAATTCTGTTTCAAGATTACTCCTTGCTGCTCATTTTTAGTACTTAGCACTGAGTGTCCCTTAGTTGTGATTTTGCAAGTGTTAGTTTCCTGTTAGATTTGTTTTGTTTTGTTTTTGTTTTATGCTCCATTTTTTACTATGCATTTTCTAGCTTTAATTAAGTCTTTCTAGATTTAATTTACTTCACAAACGAAAACTGTGAACCAAGGAGTTTGGGAGAGGTAGGGTTACATGGAAAGTACTTTGCATGGAAATGTTTTTGTAAGTAAAGAAATGAGTTGCAGACAAACTAGCATAGGAAGAGTTCCTGCATATGAACTGATGCAAAAGGAGGACAAGACTATTGTTTACAGTAGAGTGGGTTATCGCACAGGATCCTGACAAGAGAATGTTTTAGGTTTAGTGTAGGATGACTACATGAAGTTGTTTATAAGGAGACTGGTGCTGAGAGACTAAGGTAACGTTTCTATGGCTAGTCTCTGTGTGTGTGTGTATATATGTATTTTTAAGTGTGGTGAGTCTTTAGAATAGAAAAATTAACATGTGTTTTGCTGTATTTAGGGCTGCATGATAATTTCTTTATTGTTTCCCAAATCCTGTAAGTAAAGTAGAGGAGTACTTTCTTCCTATACAGAAGATAAATGTCTCCTTCCACATTCTTGATCATCTTAACTCTTCTGTTTCATTCATTGCATGAACTGCTAACAGGAGAATTTAGCTACAAGTGTACAATTGTGGTTTATTCTAGTTCTTAGACACTGTGAGGCAAACAGGACTTAAATTTTTCTCTAGTCACCTGACTTCTATAGCTCTCTACAACTTCTCTGTGCAATACAATGAAAACATCAGCTGTAAAATATTTTTCAAAACTCTTTATAAAGTGTCTATTTTCAGTGTTGTATTTTCATTCACACTGCCCTAATTGTTTGTCTTCAGCAATTTTGTATCTGCAAAGCACAGTTTCACTGTAGTAATTGCAGAAAGATAGAATGCTTGTCAGCTGACCTTTCTGATGCTTGAAAAGGCACAGAAGATAATTTAAGGCTTAAAATGACTTAGAGGAGGCTTTTTGGAGCAGATGTGCTATGTCTTTTACCTTTTTTTGACAGCAACTGAAATGGATGTGGCCTTTTTGATAAGGAACGAGCTCACTGTGCACATATGGTATAATGAAAATTTACGAGAGTTTTGTCAATCATGTTTGACTTCACCGTGGTAAGGCTTTCTCCCATCATTTTCACATAACTAACTTTGTTGCTGGTATCAAAAAAAAAAAAGGGTTTTTTTAGACTGGTTATTACTAGTGAGCCAGAGTGGGCAGGGAAGAAATATGTTACCCAAGTTGTTCTGCATGACTAAAGTTTGTCTAATAAGGCTGGCAACCTAAATCCCACATATAGAATATGTCAGCATTTATGTTTTAATGTTGGAATGCATGTCTGGCTGCTTAAGCTTGCAATTAAATTACCCAAGAACTGGAATTGGAAGAAGGCTCTGCTTGAGCTGATGATGTAAATTAATAACTGTCCAGACAATGTTTTGTTTCTTTTTGTCTGTCAGTTTTGTACCTTGTAGAAGTTTGTTTCTCTGTACTGTGGAGCTGTGCGGCCAAGAACGTTCTGGCAAAATACTTGTACCTGTTTCTAACGCCCAGTTGCAGTTGTAGTTCTGATTTTTTGAGGACAACGGTTTTCTAATTAATTTTTTATGTCCTTACCAAAATGGGAGCTTATGTAAGTGTTTATTAAATATGACTGTGATAGAATAATATGTTTCTGTAGATGGATAGAAGGGAATCACAGTGGAGTTTGTGATATGTTTATTCTAAGAAACATGTATTGTAATACATGTACTTTTAAATAAGTACAAGAAGTCATCTACCAAAATTGAACATTCCCAAGGCAGGTCTTATTTTTCTCTTGGGATTAGATTAGCTGAAGAGTCAATCCTTTTTCCACTGTAGAAATCAGAACATACCATGGCTGTTTAATATGGTCTAGCATGTCATTTGACAGTAGCTGGATGAAGCTGTATATACTGAGCAGTTAAGGAGGGAGAGGGTAATGAGGCACTGGCGCTGGCACAGGCTGCCCAGAGCAGCTGTGGGTGCCCCGTCCCTTGGGAGCACCCTGCTCCAGTGGAAGGTCTCCCTGTCCAGGGCAGGGGGGTTGGAAGGGACCTTCGAACCCAAACCATCCTATGATTCTATGAGTTTTCAGAGTTTTACATTTCACTGTTTTGATAGTATATTACTGTAGTAAGTTTTATTTCAGACTGGTATTTTCAAAGTCAATGATACAGAGAATGGTGAATTATGTGAACGATATCTTTAAAATGGGAATCTATTTCTAGGTAGTGAATAAAAGGATTGTCATTTGAATGTAAGGTCATGGTATTTCAGTCTGTTTGTAACTTCAGTTACATATACATGTAAAAAGTATAGGTTTATACGTATTTTATAACTAGTTGAATCATAGAATGGTTTGGGTTGGAAGGAACCTTAAAGACCACCTAGTTCCAACCCCCCTGCCCTGGGCAGGGAGACCTTCCACTAGAGCAGGGTGCTCCCAGCCCCGTCCAGCCTGGCCTTGAACCCTCCCAGGGATGGGGCACCCACAGCTGCTCTGGGCAGCCTGTGCCAGCGCCTCGCCACCCTCACCGTGAAGAATTTCTTCCTTATGTCTAACCTAAATCTACCTTCTCTCAGCTTAAAGCCATTATCCTATCACTACATGCCACAATCCCCCCCCCAAACTGTCATTCTAAGTGCATTTGGAAAGTCAGAGTTGTGAAGTGCTGTCTCATACTAGCATGAGCTAGGAGAGTGCTTTTGCTTAGTAAAATTCTGTTTAGATCTCAACTGTAATTGGCAGGTACACAATGCAAGACTGTGACTTCCTTTGAGGACAGAGTATTGTAGCATTAATTTTAAGCATAAAGATTCCAGGTCTAATGATTTAACAGCCTTATATCTCATTTTGCCACTTTATGCCAAATGAGTAAGTTTAGGAGAATTTTTTTATTATTTTTATTTTAAATGCTTTTTTGGGGAAGCTTTTGAGTAATTGATGATTTAAATGTTGAGTGACTGTGGTCCCAACTGTAACTTCTCTGTTCTGTCTGTTAGTGGGAATTTAAACTTTCTTGCTTGTTTGGTGTTTAAGGAATCCTAACGATCAGTCCATGTGTAACAATATTTTTAGTATATTTAAATATTACTGTTGCTAACAACTAGATTTCAGTTTAACTGTTACAGTCCCTATAGATTATAAGAATGTTTGAGCCATAATAGAAAAAAAATCTAGGCTTTTTACAGTAAACATGAGAAATCACTTATATTCTCTGTATTTTATTTGCTTTGGGAGAGACGTGAACACTCTGGAAATGAAATTCAGTACTCTTAGTTCAGGCCGCTTCAATAAATATGCACAGGATTTAATGCAGTTGAACCAGTTGATTTTAGAGATACACCCACATGGTGCTTGATTTATTGTTTTTGCTTCTCCCCAAAGGTACAGCAAACCAGGGAATGAACATGAGCACAAGGTGTGCTTTACAGACCAGACGGTCACGCGAAAATCCCAGAATACAGTCTGTGTGCCAGGCCGAGACAGTCATGCTGCTGTTGTGCTTGTGTTCCTCTTCGACAGACGCGCAGGGTGTGTTGGGGGGAGCCTGGCTGGTGGGATGCAGGACAGGGCAGCGCTCCCTGCTCTGACAGGAGGCTTGGAGCATGGGCACGGTGGGCAGGCACAGCCACCAGGCACCGGGCCAGGATGCTCGCTGTGCTTTTGTTAAGTGTTCGTGTAGGGTGTCAGTGCTGAGTTAGTGTACCATGACGTGACTATGTTGCCTGTTTGTATGAGTCCTTAAAAATGTTGTTAATATCCAGGCAGATAATTTGAAAGGGAGAGGTGATTTGCCCTAAAACCAAGCTAGTAGAGTAATCCTAGCTGGATTACCCTAGGTGTGGGCTCCTTCTGTATTGATACAGCAGAGCTATGTGTCTACATCTCTTTTAAGCCGCGTGAGCAAATCAAGCTTTAACATCTGAAAAAGCCTTCTGGGAAAAATGCAAACATAGCATTGGAGAAATGAATATTTTGTGTTTATATTTTTCTGTAAATGTGGTGCAAGACTGACATGTAGATAAGGTCCTTTTCCTCCCGGGATATAGTTCATATTATTGGTCTTTAATGTACACCCTGTTTTAATGTACACCCTGTCAAAAATGTGCTGAAAGCATCAGAATAACTAGCTGTATTTATAGAAACAATCACACAAAGCTGCACTTGGAATTTTCATTGAGTGAAAATGGATAGATTGTACAGTAGAGATGGCCCAAAGAGATCTGTTATGTAAAGCTCACTTCCCCTCACTCTTTTAACAAATACACAACAAGCACTGTATGCTGTTCTCTTCTTCAGGGATGAAAAAGCACAGGATTCCTGTGTAGGTGCCCCGCATTCTAATCCTTTGCATACTCTGGAGATTATCACATGCAGCCTCAACAAAAATTCTTGTGTTTGTTCAAAGTAGAACCGTTAAACTCTTACTGTACCATATGTAAGGAAACACTGTGCAATGGAGTTTTTCTTGTGTTGTTCTTAAAGGGCATAGTATAAGCTCTGTGCTTCAGCAGTTGTTCTCAAGGTAGCTACTTTCCTAGGCAGCAGGTATGGCTTTGGTTCTGAAGCTGACTTATACTGGAAAACATCCCCAGACAGGGCTTGCTTGAACATCAGAGCGTGGCACAGACATTGGTAGAGAAGTACATGGCATACTGGAGGGGAAGGTCCCTTTTTCTTTTTCATGGTAGCTAGCCACTAGATGGGCTTAACTATAATATCAGCCCAAATTTTGACACAAGCACAGGTTCAGTTGTTAGCTTTATGTGAGTTGACTTGTTAGACAAACTGCTTTATGTGGACTTTCTCTAACGTGCAATAGCCTTCTGTAAGACAACTTAATTTCTTAGGTGGGTTAGGTGTTAGGCCATTATGACACTTGAAATTTTTGACTTGCCATCGTAGGAACATTGGCATCTGTATAGCATTCACAGTAAGACACTTGAATCATTCTTGTGATTCCTGGTGTTTTTGTAATTTCTTTAGATATGCCAGGCTAAATCCTGACTCAGGAGAATTGCTAATTTTTCAATTCAGTGATTTCACTTATTTGTCATATTCTTCTCTTTCTCCAGACTACTACGTTTTTACTGGCCTGATGCATGTGTTTCTTGATAGCCTCATGATTTTCCTTATCTCTGCGACAGTTAGCTTGCTTAGTGTTCTCCTTGCAGTCTTGCTCTGAATTGTAGTGCTATAGGGCAAAGAATGCTTCTTGTTACTTAAAATATACAGTAGTATTTGGTGCTTTGCTCAGTGTGGCTTTATCGAATATGTTTTGCTTTCCTGTTGGAGCTGTGCTGTAGTTTCATACACATTGATGTTCACTGGAGTGTAAAGAGAAGGGGGATTTGTGTTTTGCAAGGGGTTTTTTGTTGTTCTTTTTTTGGGTTTTGTTAGCTTGTTTTTAAGCATAATCTTAATTCCCCCTTCCAAGGTTTCTCCGAGGAACTAGTCGACTTCATACAGAGTTGATGTAATCTCAAATTGATATAATTGCTAGAGGAGAGCAGCCACTTGCCTCCAGTTTTTAACAGGATCATCTGAGCTGAAGTAATCATTTGGGGGAGAGGAGAATTTTTGGCCATTACAGCTGATGTTTGCTCAGATATCTACTACTTTCTGTGTGTAAAACTGTTTGAACCCCTATGCCCCATTTGTGATGCTATGTAAATTGTTTTTCAAAAAATTACCCTCTACTTAAATTTAGTTCTAGAAGACCTGAGATTTGGTTTGTAAGCAAACTGACAAACGAATGAAAAAATTTGAACTGTTACAGTCAGACTCTCCAACCAGGTCTCTGCACATCTGCTTGTGTTTAGTTTTTTGTGTGGAAAACTGTACAGAAATAGAAATGCCCTTGTCTGGTTTGCTGCTATATAACTGTGATTCATGCTTTGGGGCTAAAATAACTCTAGTTCCTATGCAGAAAAAAAAAAAAAAATGTCTAACTTAATGCAGCTCTGGAAAGGTCCACCTTCTGAACGTCCAGGATCTGTATCTTTGGTTTTAACGCTAGAGATAGCAGGTTAGGTACAACTGAACATCTAGGTAGCAAGCATAATAACATAGAGCTAGATGGGATCACATGACGTTTCTAGAGACTGGTGTATATCAGATATCATGCCTGGATGTAAAGGGTGTTCCTAGCATGTTGTAAAACTTGGGAAGCTTCTAGAAGTCCTGAATCAGCTCCTATAATCTGATACTATGTCTTGAAGATGCGTGCCTGATGATTATGAGGAACAACTGATAATAAGTTAAATACATATGTATATTTATCTTTCAAGTCTCCTGTGCATGTTTAAAAATCTGTACATAATCAGCTACAGTGTGCCTGTAGGGTAGAATTTGTTTATTTTTTCAAACCCCTCATAAATACTGTCAGGGAAAGAAGAGGAGGATTTGAATCCCATTCATTCGGAAGTGTATTTAAGATTTCTGCAAGGAATTGCCTTTTTTTTTAAAAAAAAAAAGGGTTGATTTTAGGAAATTTGTAAGGGACATGGGTTTGTGTATATCATCTCATGATAAAAGCATTCACTTGCAATTTAGCCTGAAAAGGATGGTACCAACTGTTAGTCTATCTCTAGTTAGTGCAGAGGAGGTGAAAAAAAAAAGAGGGGGCACCTTTCAGTAATTCAGTAATTTGGAAGAGGAATTAATTTAATAAGCAGTATGGAATGGAAAACACCCATTGTTCATATACTTCAATTTCCTATTAGAGTGCTCTAGATACTGAAATCCTCTAATTTAGCTAGAGTGGCCTCATTTGCGTGCTGTTTACCTCATGCTCAGCATGAAGGGATCCTGCAGTCAAAGGTGAACTTCAGTGTAATACGTAATTTTTGCAATGACATTGAAATTTTGGCTCTATAAGGAATATGTATTACGAGCAATGATAGTAAGGAAGAGTCTTGAGTATATTCTGTTTAAGAGGTATGTGTTCTTCAAAGTCAGGGTATTGATTCAGCTCACATTTTTATAAAAATACTACTCTTTCATCTTACATCTTTCTTGCACTGTTGTTCATTAAGAAATAGTACTTCAGTTTTCCTTTCTACGGTGCTTGTAGTACTATGCACCATTAATAAGTAAGGTTTTTCCACATAGGTGACAAAGCCTTCTTTTTGGATGAAGGCAATTTCTCCCTTCTCCCCCCTGCAAAACTGTTGAGCCTTTTTTTTTTTTTTTTTTTTTTTTAATGGCAAATTGCTTTGATACAGAAGGATCCACCCAGCTTTAGTGGATTTGATAAACTTCGTTTTGTAAGGTCAGAATATATTACTGTTTGCTTTACTGTATTTCTCTTTATTTTCTGATCATTGGAATTTCTTTTCACTTTTCAGAAAACAGGGCAGTACTTGAAGGCTTGACAAATGCATCCCAGATTGAAAAACTGCTGCATTCCTCCTCCTCTTCCTCCTCTAGAAAACTGACTTTTTGAAGAGGTAAAGTTGAATGTTGCACTTTCTGTAGAAAATACTTTTTTTCAAGGCAAAGTGAACTAAATCTCAGCTTTTTCTGTTGCATGTCCTGTGGTGTTTTAAATTAACTTATATCCATGTCTAATTCTGGTGACTGATAGCTGTTTCCCTATCTATTGAAAAGTATGGTTTTGGAAATCTTTGTTCACTAGGGTCTATTGAGTTGTGTTGTATTATTGTATAGAATTATTTGTCAGCGCTTTTTCTGAAGTAAGTCACCAAAGTGTTTGTTGAATTTAAATTAATCTAATGTTATTTCTGATTCTGATACCTATTAGGGTATTTAAACACACTTTATAAATCTGAGACAGTTCCTTACCCACAGGAGTTTATATTCTTTGAATGACTTGCTGCCAACAGCCATGTGAAAAGCTGTATGTAGCCCTTTTCATATGAAATTGCTAACATTGAACTTACAGGTTCCCAGCACAATTTTTGTATCTTACTTCATTTTCTGTTTAACAAATACTGATGTGTTCTTAAATACCAGTGTTCTGAGACCAGAGTAGGTGATCCCAGTCATGTAGCCTGGCTATTTAAAAGCCATTAATCATAGCACTTTCATGATGTAACTTGTATATCAAACTTCTAATTTTTGGTTGAGTCTAAACAATTTTCAAAACGCATCTGAAAGAAAATTGTGGAAATTAAATAATTCAGTTCATGTTTACCTGCCTTTATCTTACAAATTTTACAACAAATTCTGAAAATAGTAGCATTTAATGTGTTTTTGACATTACTTGTATGAAGTTGGTGAGCATAAGTGTTTTTAGGATTAAAGATGATTGTAGCGGTCTTCATCTTGTTGTCATCTGGCTGTGGAAATGTTTCTCTTCCCCCACCCCCCCATCCCTTCCCAGGCTAAAAGAACTTCAGAAAAACTCAACTGTTATGAAGGAAAAAAAAAAAGGGGGGGGGGGGGGGGGGGGAAAGCTTTGAATCTGATGGCTATTTGTAGGTTTTAGGGAAAATGCGGTAAAGATACATGACAGTACGTGGCAGCTTTGTTGCATATAATTGTTATATAGCAATATCAACTTCTTAAAAAAAAAAAAAAAAGTGACCAAAGTATCTCTTAAAATACAATGTCCCTTCACAGATTTTCTGTTTCTTGTTTCTGTTCAGGCAGCTTTTAACCTTCCAGTCCTGTAAAAAATAAACTTTTGTTGAAACCTTAGCTTTAAGAATCACTGTCTTCATATATCTAGTATGGCTTCAAACAGCTCTTATATTTTACTGTCTCCTCAATGTATCCCTTTCCAAGTCACTATTCTTAGGTCTTAGCCTCTAGTATTAGGCTACAGTTTCATTTCACTTCATCAAACTAAAATTTTCTGGGATCTTAATGACTTCCAGGTACTGCCAACCTGTACTGAGATCATGCAGAAAGACAAAACGACCCTTTACTGCTTTAGACCTATTTAAACATCAAGCAAAAGTATCTAGTGATGCCTTGTGTTTATAACATTTTTGCTGTTCCCTTAAGAATTAATTTTATGAGAATTCAAAAGATGTTAGAATATGAATAACAAGTTGTCCTTGCATGTTTGTTTGGTGTTTTTTTTGTTTTGTTTCTGAGAATTCCAACATACTTCTAGAAGAGCTAAATTTTGCCGTTGGAATGAGACACCTCAAAATTCTTTAACAACAAGGTTTAAGGAGTAAAGTTCTGCTATTAGAATGTCTAATAACTTAGGTGCTACGAAACTGCTTGACTCCAAGCTGTATCTAGAACTGTCATTACAATCTCTCACATGGTTTGTTCCATGATGCTCTTTACTTTGTTCCATTTGTCTTTTCTTTGTACTATATTTGGTAAGGGAGCAAGAATGAGATGATATGTTTCTCTTTAATAATATACATTTTGGCCTGAAGCACTGAATCATCCTTTTTCCTCCTCTGCAAGTCTGAAGAGAACAGTTTAATCATTGTTAGGAAATAGAACCAGTTGTCCAAAATGCAACTTTTCCTTTTGTTTGATTACATATTTCCAATAGAATTATATAGTAACAGCTGTTCATTGGCATAGGATTTTACAAAACTTAAGTTTTGCTGCTAGAACTCTTATTTAATTTCTTTTATTCTGTCTCTCATAAAGGTAAGAGAGAAGCAAAGGAAGTAAGAAAATGTTGGGATCAGAACGAGGTGTTGTGGAAGAATGGCTGTCAGAATTCAAGGTCAGCTAAGAAGACAAATGATAGCTATACCATTGGCTTTATGCCACAGACCACTGATTATTTTTTTTTTTTTTTAATATCCAATAATCAACGCTTTAAGTATCTATTACCTGATCTCTCAAATTCTTCTAATGCATAAAGCATGCAAAGGTCTCAGTAAAAGAGCCAGCTGGTACATAATATGCAATGCATAGTTTTAATAGTTTATTTTTGTTGTTTATTATTATAGAGCAGAACACTGCTATAGCAATGTGTTTTTTTAAAGTGTATACTTCTATGTAGATCAAGCTGTTAGAATTTAACTGACAGCTGGATAATGCTGCCCTAATTTCTGATGGGGCAAGTTTTTTATTTTTAAATTTGGAGTTGAAAAAATATTAAAATATTTGGCTCTGTTTTTATCCAGACCATAGAGGGGTAAAAATTGTTTTTATCTTGAAGAATCCAGAGTAATTTTAAGCTTGTTTGCCTGTTGATAATTAACGATGAGTAAAATACAGGATAATGCATAAACAAGAAAACTGGATTTCATGACTGATGAAACAATTCTGTTACATGAGGAATTACTAATTCTTAATTTAAGTAATTGGTGATACACAGTAAGCCATTATGAGCTGTTGTTGGACATTTCTTGAGGAGCCAAGGATACAAAATCCCCAAATGTGGTTGCTTGATGGGACTTGAGTCTGTCCATGCTCGTTCTAGATTATTCATACCTCTTAAATAATTCCAGTTGATTTGATAAAGACTTTGAAAAATGCCTATTAAATAGAATATCAAGAAAGAGAGTCCTCATGTCAAGCTGGAGGAAGTGATTTTATGAAAGATAAATCTGAAACTGCTTTTTGATTTAACCCTGAAAGTGTCCCCAAATGCTATTCATTTGGAGAAGAACTTGTACTTAATAAATAGATTTTGAGTCTGAAAACTTACTAAACTTCAAGAATTTTTCTTGCTGTTGAGATGAAACTGAATCCTTTTGTGGAGATCTTTAATACTTGGAAGCATTGATTTATCAGGGTAATGCTTTTTTTGCCTTTTTTCCCCCTTTTTCTTTAGGCATTACCTGAAACGCAAATTTCCAGCTATGCAGCTACATTGCACCGAAAAAAAACACTGGTACCAGCTCTTTATAAGATCATTCAAGACCCAAATAATGAGGTAGGAGACTTTAAAAAAGACTTTTGTTCATATTCTTGTATCTTCTACCTCTACAACTACTGCTAGCATAATTGAGAAGTGGAGAGAGAGAGGAAGGGTCTTTGATTCTTCTTTCTAATGTAGTCTAACGTGGTACCACCTCGTTTTACTCTCATGTTTTTTGACAGTTACTTTAATGCCTTTCTGATAAAACACAACACTGTCTGCTCCCAAAAATACAGTTTATGCTGTCTGCTAGATTTTACTTGCCACAGCTGACTGTTACACTGGATTTGGCATGTTTTAAACCACCTTTAGGTCATCACAGAGGCAAAGTAGGCCTTACAGTGAAACTCAGTAGATCAATGTGCTTCTTACCTGGTAGCTTATTACAGTGGAAGATGGAGTCAGTTTATTAAACCCTCTTAAATTAACCACATCTTCTTTTGCATATAGTAGTATCATGTTTCTGTAATTCGGTTTACACTGCTGTAAACAAGAGCAGGACTGGGGCCCCAAAGTATAATTATATGCAATGAAAACTTAGCTTACTCTTGTACATAATTAATTTTGTAAATGACGTTAAACTGAGCTTTCTATTCTGTTGGCTTCTGCAATGAGCATTTCTGGGAAAGTGTGTGAAATACAACTTCTGCATACTATTCACTGCTGTGTAAACTACTTTAGATAAAATGCTTCAAAATACTTGATTTCTCATCTGTGATCTCTTGTGTATTTATAAATTAAATGGCAACTGTATGGCAAGTAAGTTCTTAATTTTCCTAAGTACTGCTTTTGGAAGCTGAATGCTTGAATGAGCTTAAAGGAGATTGCATAATGCTCATGCAGTTAAAAAAAATAAAGCTTTGTAGCTGCCAGCTTCATTTCAGTGTTACAAATAACTTGCGTAGGGGCCATTTTCTTTGTACTGAAGCCATTGGTATTATGTCTCCAACCTCAAGCCACCATTGCTGCGATTGTCTTTTAGTATATATGTATCTGTGTATGTATACTTCTGAAAATGTAAAATCTTTCCTTGCTTTGAGAATAAGCATTTGATTTATTTTTTTAATGATGCGAAGAACCAGATTTGCAAAGAGTATTTTCTTAAGGGTGTGACAGTAATCTTATGTTACTGTACACTGATGCCTGCCAAATACTGCTCTTTGGAACTGCTGCCATTTGGGCCTGATTGTGATATCGGGTATAAGATAAGCAATCCCAAACTCAAAGATGACTAACTTCAGGTTCTGCTTATTAAGGCAGTTTGTATTTCCTTGTTGCACGTCCTCCAAACTTATTTGCATGTGAGGAGTATAACCATAGTAAATTCATTACTCTACATAATCCTGTGGTAGTACTTGGCTCTTGAGAGGTTTTAAAAATATGCTTTACAGGGCATTATTTGTTAGAAGGACAACTGATAGCTTATGAAGATAAAGCTTAAGTGGTAGACTTATCAAAATTTACTTGCTGGATTCTTAAACTTGATGGACAAGTAATTTTTTTGTACAACTTAGTCATAAAGTTAATCTTGCTCATAAACAGCTTATTTAACTGTATAATATATTGATTTTTGCATCATTTGAATTAATTCTAAACTAAAGTGCTGTTTGAAGTACTGTTAGGTTTTTTTAGTTTTGCAATTTTTTGAGTTCGTTTATGGTTTTAGACATGAATGCTGTATGGATTTTAAGCTAACCCAGTACTGAAATGTAAATACTGAATATTCATGTTGGTCGGTTTAGGTTTAACTTGGAAAGCTCAGCCTTGAAACAAAATGACATCACCTTTGCAATGCCAAGCACTGCCCAAACCTATTACTCTTCAAATAATAACTAATTTCACCCATTATGTTATAGTTAAGCTTAAAATGAGCCCGTTATTTTCTACCACAATTGAATTCTTCAAAAAGGCAAGCATTTCCACTCTTTGTCCTGCGTATTATAATACATTATATTTCACTTCAATATGTGGCTCTTAGGATTTGGCAAATTTGTAAAATAAGTCAAACTAAAGCTATTCATCAGCTTCCTTAAAGCATGACTAGTTTGCATCTCTGTGAGGTGTAAAAATGAAGTCTGCAAATTATATTGTTCTCACTTACTGTATATTTAAACCTGTAAAAGCTAAATTTGTAATTGTTATGCTAATAGGAATGCTGTTTAATATAAGTTTTCAATTTATTGGAAAAGAGATACGTTATAAAATACTTTTTTCTTTGGATTTTTTTGGCTGGCTGCTGTGCTACTCAGTTTCCTTTGACTTTTGCCTGAAAGATCTTTGGAATTAAAGTAGTGTCTGCTGCTTCATGGATATACTCACTACTGGTGACAAAAGCTCCATTTCCTCTGTTTATCCAGTGCCTTCTCAATATTTATATTCAGAGAGCTAATTGGAAAAAGCTGGTTCTCTGAAAAGCCAGAAAACTAGGATGCAAGGAAGATATTTGTTCTTTCTTACAGTGTCAAGTTTCGTGTTTTCAGGTGGGAGGCAATCATAGTATACTTTGATAGGAAAAACTTAGGTGTTTGTGCATGTGAAAATATTTGTGGTTTAGTGCCTTCGTGTTGGCAGCTTTTTCTTATGGACTTAAAGCTCTGAACACACCAAAAGTGTGGCTGCAGTGGTTGCCACAAAAAGATTTTCATCTAAGAATTTTACAGTTGTTAAACCTTTTGCACAACTAATATGACAACTACTAGGAATTAGGATTATTTACATGGTTGCAGCACCAGTGACTGGATATATCTTGTATCTTTCTAGGGAGCATGGTTTCACTTAGAAGACTAATATTCTAAAATATTCATTTGGAAGAAAGTAGAATAAACTCAGTAACTGCTCTGATTGAGTCTCATCTGACTTATGCTGAAGTAAATTATTTTTTCCCACTGTTTTTAATGGGACTTGAACTAGACTAGCTAATTTCAAATAGGAAGCAGCTTTGGGCTGCTGTCATCTCTGATCTAGTAGAAACACTCTTTATTGCTATGCTGCTATATATATCTGGTTTCTGATAATATTTGTTTAGCTTTTCTTGCATGTGTTACCTCCTTGCAGATAAACTTGTATTTATTGTTTTCAGAGATTTCTTCTCTTTCTTCTTTATGCTAGCATCATGCTTAATTTTCTTGCAAAGAAAACCTACAAATTTATTCTGTGATTTTGGAATTATTTAGTAAACACTATTTTTATTTGAACATCTGAAATGTGTTAGGCCTTTCATAAAATAAGAGTACATTTCTGTCTCGGAGGATTTGAACATTTACTGTAACAGATGGCTTTAATAATTAGTGTCACTTTTAGATAGGAGTTTCTACTAAGTAAAAATTAAGAAAAAGTATACTTATGCATCTTTTGAACATAAAGTACTGTGTATATATGAAATACTGGAATAAATAAGGTAGATAATATATGCTCAACTTGATAGAGAAAGCCCTAGCATTGTTTTATTAAAGTGATTGCAATAGAAGCTTTGTGGACTTCTAATTTCATTTAGATCCCAAAACAAAAATTAAGTGGTGAGGTATTTTAGCTGTATGGCTTGTAAAAATCTGTGTGCTGCAAATGAATGGACTTCTCTCGTATCAACATTGTTAGTGTCAGCTTTCTTCCCTCCCTCTCTTGTGGAGTCTCTTTGCTTCTTCTGTAAAAGCAGGATTTTAGCTTAAAGTAGCTGGGCTGTCAATCAGAAGCCTTGTTACACAAGGTACTTACACCAGACTCTTGTATAAGAAGAGATTTGTCTGATTGCAAAATTTTATTTTATGTAGATGTCATGTTATGGCTTATGTAATCAGTGGTTTAAAAATGGTGTGCTTCATTGGACAGAATACTGTGTGTTAGCAATAAAACTAACGTGTTCACCCTTTCTTGGGTGATGCTCTCTTAAGGCAGCTATGTGTATGGGTAGAAAATTCTGTCAAATTTGTGTTTTGCGTTAGTGGTATACTAGAGTAAAATATCTTAAGTCTAAGTATGTGAAGTTGTACAGTCAATACAGATTCATGGCGTTGCACATTTATCAAACAGTCAAACGAGTCACTTGTAGAAATGTCAGTCCCTCTGATGATAACAAGGGACTTCCCAAAATTTTAAGAGGAGGGATGGTTCACAACAAACCACTGAAGTACGTCTTCAGACAGCACAGCAGAAGAGTGACAGTGAATGCTACAGGAAATTCTTGGTACCAAGATTTTTGGTGAACAGACAAATTAATAAAAGAAGAATACATCAAAGTCTATGAAACATACTGCTAATGGTATGAAAGTCCTAAGCTTCATGTACCTGTGAGTGAGAATGCATACTGAAAGAGGAGTCTTATATGCCTTACCTGATCAGCTCTGCACTGGGCATTTCCTGCTTAAGGCTTTTTGTCTCACCAGCACAGCTGCTGTTATGTTGGTCAAATGTAGGGCTTTTATTGCTCAAAAAAATTATATATATGTATTTTCAATGTTTAATATCATATATGTATATGAGAGCTGCATAAAGCATGTATGGTTAGAAAGAAGACCTACTTAAGGTTCTGGCCTCTAACTCTGTAACTCTTCTCTATAGGAGTATAGAAGCTTTAGGTTACACGGATGCCTCCATCTTTTTGGATGTTGAATCCTACAAGTATTTACCTTAGGTCAGATCATCCCATTTCCTGGAGTGTAATACTAGATTGTGTTACTACTTGCTTAGATGTAAGGCTAGATAGGTCACAGACCTTATAAAAATTCCTCTTGGAATTCCGCGCCTCCCCGCCCTTTCCCCCATTTCTGACTTTGTTTAGTTGTTTTAGTTTCTGATATGATTAGTCATAAATAAGGGGGAGACAGTTTGATGGGGTTCTTCTTCTTCTCTTTTCCTGTTCATTAACGGTTTTAACAGTTCTGTGGATGCATTTTAATTATTGGTTTGACATGGTAGACTCTTAAAAATGGCAGGGTTTTTCTTATGCTTGTATCACACCGACTTGGTAAGGATCTTTTTTGATTCTTGTACTGAAACCCAAAGGGGCAGCTCAAGACAGAAAAATCAGTTTGCATTGTAATCAACAAATGCATACTTGTCAGTTTTGAGACTAAAAAGCTGTAGGTAAGAAATTAATTCCTATTTCTGTCAATAGACTTGTCATTAGCAGCTCATTTTTAACCTTTGTACTAATATAAACCTTACAACTGCACCATTAAAGTTTTATGGTGCACATAGTTCAAGCCATGTGTCTCTCACATGCCTTAAATTAGTACCTGTGTATAAAGTGAATCTTGTACTGACAGTCTTGGAGAGTAATGTTCTCAAAGCACAAGATGGTGGTGGCTGTAGTAAGGCCACATTTCCCAATACTGCATACCAGTGCCCCTCAGCTCTGTCCTTGCAGGTGTCCTTCAAAGGAATGTAGTTATCACTTTGGTTCATTCACTTGCTTGCCATTGAGGAGTGCAATTTTTACTGCCTGCAGGGGCTATATGATATAGCCCCTATATTTGCTATTTTGTTCTCTCTTTAATTCATTAGCCTTTTTGCTTTTCCACAGCTCCTGGAGCCTGTTTGCCACCAGCTCTTTGAACTTTATCGTAGTTCTGAAGTCCGGCTCAAGAGGTTCACACTGCAGTTTTTGCCAGAGTTGATCTGGGTATATCTGCGTCTTACTGCCAGCAGGGATAGGCAGAGCAATGGCTGCATTGAAGCATTGCTACTTGGCATTTACAATTTGGTAAGTGAGATGAGTGGGAATGGCTGAGGAAAGCTTTGCTCTGAGGTTTTGTGTCACTGACCACTAGGAATAAAGTAAATTATTGGAACAACATATTTAAAATTGTAACATGCTTACATGAAATCATATTTAATCTGCAGGATAGCATAAGGTAATGAAGATTTAGTAAGAAGTATTGCAAAAAATACTACTTTTATAATAATCTTTTTGTGACAAACATTTGAAAAGGATCAGATCATGGGCTTTCTTGAACTGTTATAAGCTTGTGTTTGTAAGGTAATTAAGTAGTCCTCAGTGCTGAAAAGTACAGCTTTCTATGGAGATGATTGTCAGGGCAACATGCTTCGTTAATATGTGTCACTGCCCCCCACCCCACCCCCTGCTTGCTCTGAATATGTCTTTTTCAGGGTAATTTGAAGCTGAACCACTCTGCGTGTTAGAACTTGGATGCATGTATGTGTACATTTGGGGCACAGTTGTCTTGAGTGGAACTGTGATTTTAAGAATACGTAAAAGTAACTGTACATGAAGTTTGGCTGTCGGATGTAAAAGTAGTTTTTTATATCCTTACCTTGGCCTGGAAATGGTTACTCTTGTAACATTATGGAGTGGTGTGATAAATTTAGCAATACTGCCAAGATAGGCATTCTCTCATGGGGATTTTTGTGTACAGGACTTTAAAACATATTACACTGAAACATTGTCCTTGTCTTTACTATCATAGTAAACCCCTCCTTTAAATTGCATATTGTGTTTCTTCTACACATCAGAAAACACAGAACAATCAAACTGATTGTTAAAAAAATTATAATTCTTGTTATGTGTCTCTACATCAACTCTTAACTGGAAGATTCAGTTCTTTTAGGAAAAAAATTGGAAACTGCTTGCTGATTTTTGGTACTGTTTACTGTGTAAGAAGTAGCATGTTTATCTTTGTCGATGGCTTTCTCATAAAGGTCCTTTTATAGTTCCTTTGAAAGTCATGTTGGTCATTTATGTTTTTTAAGGACAGCAATTTCTCCATTCTCTCCAGATTAAGGAAGAAAGGGGCCTCAAAATGGACAGTGGGTCCCACTTACTTTTCCCTTTGATCAAATTGTTGATATTTTTTCTGCACATATACTGAGACTGAAGGAGTGAAGTTATTGTCTCAACACTTAAGAAGTGTAAGATGAGGATAAACCTTTTGCATTCTGCTAAATCCTATCAACAGTCCCCCAGCTGTGATCCCTAAAGCCTGCTACAAGTGCTGTGCTACCTTGGACTGAGTTTTCACATAAACTGGAATGACTAGAGGTCATTGTTTGGAAATTTGCTGTACAAAGTGAAAAGGCAGGGGTTTAGATTCCTTTTTGGTACAGTCGTCTGTAACTGCTCTTGGTATATTTGCTTTAAAAACTGCTGGGTTTGCTTATTAGTAGCCTAGCAAATATAAAATCTGACCGGTTTGAAAGTCTTTTGAAAAAACTTTGTGTATTTCTTACAGATAGAATGCCTGAAGAAACTTTGCCAGTCCGCTTGATTTCACTTTTTCTCTATGGTGCATTTATTATGAAGTACTGCCCATTGTCAGCAAGTGACTCATCAGCCCTCGTGCTTCTAGATCAATTGGGCTCAAAGTGTAAACTTGCTCTACTACGCAATTCTATTATAAATGTTATAAAGGTGGGCTAGAAAAGCTTTTTGTTCAGTTTCGGTTTTGATGAAGTCACACTGATCGAGGAGCCAGTGCTGTGTTTTTTAAATGTTGCAGACCAGTACTGCAAAACAGTCTGTGATAGAGGTCTTTCCCACTTTTTAAATAGGTATGCAAATTTGCTGATATTCTGCAAAGGTGCAGAGACCTTTGGGGTGTTAATAGTCTTACTAGATCAGGACATCTGACTGCTTCCTGTTCTTATTTGTTAAACACCTTTTAAGAGATGAAAATGATTCAGAGTCCTGTCTCCTTACTTCTCTTTGGGTTTTGGTTCTGGTTTTTTTAATGCAGGAAATTGCTGACAAAGACGGAAACAATAAAGTTCTATCTTTCACGATCCCTTCGTTATCAAAACCCTCCATATATCATGAGGTAAGAGAGCTGCTGTGGTAAATTAGAATTGGATCCATTAGAGAAGTGAAAACTGGATCCATTTGACACAACAGGCCATTTTAGATGCATCTTGTTGCAGTAAGTTTTCAGTGTCAGTAGCTCGCAATTAGTCTAATCGAATTCAGTAGCATTAGTAGAAGAAAAGGAATGTAAATGTTGAAATGTTTTTGCTGACAGTGCCCATTTTGAACAGAGGTCAGTTGTGTTGTAGTTGCAACTGTGTGGTTTTTTGCCTCTTTATTTGTTAGTATAAAAGTAGCCTTCATTCTTCTAATTCCTCCTTAGTACGGTTTGAACTTGGAATTGTGTTTTTCTTTCTCTACTGTTGCTGCACAAAAGGTTTATGCAATTAGGACAGACCCTGTAAATGGATATGTAAGAATAAAAGTTGAAAATTGCTCTCACCTGGTCTATTTTAAGTGTGGAAGCTGTTTATAGTAATGAAATTAGGTAATCTTTTTAGATTTACTGTATTCTGGAATAATCTTAATTTTTACAGATCACAAGACAAGCGTGTCTTTTGGCATGGGTGGGTTGGAGTTTTAATGTTTTTGGAGACCTTTTACTTATGACTTGATTTCTCCCCTGTCCTTCCTTCTTCCTTCTGGCACCTACTTGTAGCCCTCTACTATTGGATCCATGGCTTTAACTGAAGGAGCTCTATGTCAGCATGATCTCATCAGAGTAGTTTATAGTGATCTTCATCCTCAAAGAGAAACCTTCACAGCACAGAACCGGTAGGTGGATGTATTCTAATACTGGATGTGCTTCACTAGGCATTTAAAAAGTCCTTAAGCATTAAATCTGAATATATGAAATATTCAGTCCTTTCCATTGACTGCTTGGAAATAAATCTGGAGAACTTGGTAGTTCTTGGTAGAAGTCTTGGTAATCTTGAGGTATAGTATTTTTTTTTGTTTGTCCCAGTTTTGTATGTTCTTCTGCTAGTTAATTTAGCAGAGACTAGCTTCTCTGTCATTTCTGCGTCCATCAGGAATATCTTTGGGTTTATGTCTGTCAACTCAAATTCTCCTGAAAGTGTAACAAAATTCAGCTTTGGCTCTGAGGCTGTGACTGCTTTTTCCACAGGAAAAGGGGAATGCAGTTGAGTGGACAGACAGAACTAAGGATGAGAGAAATTACCCTGCTGTTCTAGTGACTGCCAACTTTACCTAAAGCCAGCTCTGAGAAAACTGATAAAATAATTTTGAATGCATTGCAGGCTTGTCCAGTTCTGTAACTTTGCCCAAATATTATGCCATTTCCTCCATAGTTCCTGGATATACTAATGAATTTCAGTAATAATAATCTTAAGTGTTTAATACCGAACCTTTAATAGCCTGTTTCAAGTTAGTGAATTATAATGAAAGAGGATTTTGGGATTTATGTGTTTACTTCTAAAATTTTTCCTGTGGGGTGTTTTTTGAGACCAAGTTGTAGATTGTGTTAAATTCTGATAAAATATGAAGAACTTAAACCATGCAAGATTTTGCTCTTATCTCTTTTCAGGTTTGAGGTGCTGAGCTTTCTTATGCTGTGCTACAATTCTGCTATTGTCTATATGCCTGCCTCTTCTTACCAATCACTTTGTAGGATGGGTTCCAGGTGAGAGGCTTGTCTTTGAAATAGTCTTGCAGGGTGCATCTAGACTTCTAAATAAGAAAGAATTAATTTACTTGTTGTGTTTAATAACTTATAATATTTAACCACCGGTCAGTCGTACAGTTTAATTGGAAATTTGAACCTGTGCTTGCATACAGATAAAACACATGGGTGATGTTACTGCTGTGTGGGCTTTCATTCTAGTTATAGTTAAATAACTTTATGTAACTTGGAAAGAAGAAAAAAAGAGGCAATTTTTTTTGAAAATTAATTGAAGCTGTTCAGACTGATTTGTGGTTGGTGTGTTTTGGGTTTTTTTTGGTTTGGTTTTTTTTTTTTATTTCTGTCTCTTTTAGACATTTTTCAGTTTGGTTAGCTAAAAAAATCCTGTCAGGAATACCATCACTTTCCTTTACATCCAAATATTAATGTCTTGCTTCTGAGGATGGTTTATATGAAGTGCTTGTACAATGTTCTGGGGTTTAGTGGTTTGTTTGGGTTTTTCTTTGGTTTTTTGGTGGGATTTTTTTTGTGGGTTTTTTTCCTTCCTTTCTTCCCCCCCCCCCCCAGTAACATCCCACATTCTGGAGAATTCAGTACTGTGATTTCTCAAAGTCTTATATGTGCCCTTTATATAACGTTCTACTTGAATAGTCTTAGAAGCTTCTGGCTGGCAAAGATCCCTGCTTTTTGTTCTGAAAAATCTCTAGTATATCTGATATTCCCATATGCCTGGTTTTTACCAGCATTTTTGTCTAAAATGAAATAAATTCTCTTTCCTGCTACTCCCAGAGGAATGTCTTTAAATGTTATGATTTTTAGCCTGTTTGCTTCAGCGTGATACTGCCATGAAAGAAAAGCATTACATGCAATTTGGTTACATAGCAAAGAAGAAATTAACAACCTTCTAACAACATTTATTCTGTAGTAACACAGACATGCAGCTAAGATTATAGCCTGTTTTTTTTTCCTATATTTTCTAATGGGAATGGGTTATTTGTTGCAGTGCTTCCATTATCTTCACTTGAGTTGTAGCTATGCAAAATTTGCCAAATATGTTCAGTTTTCCTGCATCTGAAAATTAGACCCATTCTTTGGGTAGAGAAGAGACAACATTTTGTAGGCAAGGGATTTTTATGTTGTTTTTGAAACAGTGCAGCAGCTATTATGTATTAGTGATCATTTGTTGTTTCCATGATAGATACAGATATTAAAGTTATGAATAAACTATTCTGGGTTTTGTGGAGACTCAGTGCAATGCAGTATATGGGAGGGCAGGCCTTTTTTCAAGGGTCAAAGGTTTTTTTCAGCGGGCAGCTGAGAGCAGTTCTCAGGAATACCGTATCTGTGTTACCCAGTTTCAGGTAAAAGGTGATTGCATGCTGTCGTCATACATTAGATTAGAGATGTCACAGTTCTTTTATACCACTGAAATGTTTCCTTTGAAGAAGGTTGGTTTTGGTTACTGTATTTTGGGGAGAGTCTCCTACTTGGCGGCTGGCAGTAGAGAACATCTTGCCACCCTTATTCTTCAGAAGTGGGTTATGATTTGAAGAAAACAGATGGAATTAATGGTGGCTATATGGGAATAACATGGGATTATCAGCAAGCCACATCCCATAAAACTGCTTTCATGACTGGGAGAGCAACATAAGAATGTTCAATGTTGTGTACTTATATTTTAAAAATTAACTAAAATATCTGTGATGTAAAGACATATGTAGTGTTTGTGGAGTTAACGTTCTGTTACAATGCTCTGTTTTTTCAGGCTGTGTGTGAGTGGATTTCCACGGCAGCATGAGAAACGCTGGAAAGAACGCTGCAGTAGAGTGGTATTAGACCCTGATTTCATGGTGCAGCTGCTCACAGGTGTCTATTATGCCATGTAAGTGGATGTGTTGGGGTTTTTTTTATAAAGAGAAATGTCTGGTTTTACACGGTTTAAAATATAAATGCTAGTTGGTTTATGATTGAAAAAAATAGTTAAACTCATAACACAAGCTTGTAATTTGATTAGTATATTACCTGTTACTTGCTCACTTGGCCAACTGATAATGTGAAAACATGTTTGTCAGGATTGAATTAGGTGAAGAAGGGCCAGCAGCAGGTGCTGAAGAGAGTTGGGCTTCTCATTTCTTTTTTTTCCCCAAATTTCCACTACCACCAGATACCTTCTGTTCACAAGTGTAATGAGCTTGGATGCCAAGATAATCTAATGAAATGCAGACCTCTTGAATGTCAGTAGCTTCTGAGGTAGCAAAAATAAATTTCTGATGGAAATTCAGTTCTGCGGGTAGTGTTAACCTTTACATCTTGACCCTATTTTAAAAATTCTTTCAGTTTGTCCTGATTATGGCATCAACTTGGTCTTGCTTGAAGGTGACGGGGAGCAGCTTTTTTGTTACACCCACAAGATTAGTAAAAAAATAATGCTTTGTCTATACTTCTAGAACAAGTGAAGGGGCTGGGGTGTATATACAGTTAAACTTTCTACATAAGCAAAGAAGTGAAGAGCTGGATTTGGGCAGAAAAAAAGTTGGAGTTCATAAGATATGAAAGATAAATATGTATCTTTACTTTTTAGATATAATGGTCAGTGGGATCTTGGCCAGGAGGTACTGGAGGACATAATTTACAGAGCACAGCTTGAACTCTACTCACAGCCTCTGCTGGTAAGAAACAATCCATTGAAATTTGTGGTCTTAGTTAAGAGGAGTATGGATGTGTTTCTGAAGTGGACTGGTAATGAAAGCATTTGTGGCCATTTACTGCACTCCAAATGCAAGCGGTTGTTAACAGCTGGTGTTTCAACATAGCAGTTTATACCATGCTTTTTTCTGCTTGCATATTAAGCTAGGGTGTTGGGATCTCCTAGGACTCATTGACGCTGAAAGCCAGGGTTTTCTGATGTGTTACAGTCGGATCAAAATGTTGTTTTGGCATAAGCTACCAATGAGTTATTCAGAGGGTTATATGACATAGGACTTTGGTTGCAAAAAAGGTGTTTTCTTTGCTTCTAGACCTTCAGCAGGGCTGAGAATATGCTGTGTGGTTTAACTGATAACAGAGGAGAAAAAGCAACAACAGGACAGAGCTGAAAGTGAAAAGGCGCTTCATCTACAGAGTCAATGTCAGGTTTTGATTGATCGAAGTCACAGAGGTCTTAATCTTTACCTTCTTCAGAGGAACAGCAATAGAAAGGAGGAGTTCTGACTGAATGGGGTTTCTTCAGTTTCCACTATACTTGCTGTTCTGATCATAAGAGGAGAGAAATGAGATGGGGAAAGTGGTGAAACTCTGCTGGATGCAGGTGGATGTGATTGGGAAGGATGAGGAGGCTGACAGAGAGAAAGGATTGGAGGGATTTTATTTTTTGTCAGGTGTAGGAATCAGGATCAAAATAAGAGGGAAGATGAAGGAGAATAAAATAAAATAGGCTTGTCTCGGTTTCTGCATCAGAATTGTGGCTAGAAGCCTTCGGTGCTCTCTTGAACTAATGGCAGTAAAATTTTGCTGCTTTTTACATAACTGAGAAAGGAGTGGATTGGGAAAAATCTTTTTATGTGGCAGTCAGAGCTCCCTCTCTTCTGCAATAAATTACGTAAAATTATTCTCTTGATGAATTAATATTGGCTATAAAATTTATCCGCAGGCTTTCTGACACTGCTGCATTTTAAATGCTTGGTACCCATTGAATTATTATAATAGTTCTTTTTGGAAATGACTCATTGCTGTATCAGATTGAAAGCTTTAAATTAAATATTTAGCCTGCTGAATTGGGCCACCCTATTAAACTACTACATTTAAAAGGTGTGTGGGAGGATCTGAAACTTGATGATATGACAATTTTCAGTCCTTTTTGTTCATTTTTAATCAATTTGTCCTTAGAGATTACTTCTAATTGTAAGAATCATCTGGAATATCTTTAGTTTTTTTCCAAAGCTACTCCCCCCAGCCTCTCTGGTGTCAGTGGTGGGATGACATCACCAGTTTTCCCTCTTCCCCAGTTGTCAGGTTTTTTGTGCATATGCATGCAGTCGCATCTGGGTTTTTGTTTTTTTTTCATGCGTATGTGTGCAGGCACATCTGTGGGGTTTTTTTAATACTCTGATCACTGCCTTGCTTCCTCTCATGTTTCTCTACAATTTTCAAAAAACAGCTTTCAGAAATTGACAGCTTTATTAAAAAATGAGCTGCATGTCCTTGGCCTTGTGCTACATATTCAAGTGATTTGACTTTTTTAAAGGTTGGAGTCCTTTCACCTTGTTGCATTTTCCAGGACTTGTATGTTATTTAGCAGTATTATAATTTTTTTTATTTTAAACTCAACGCTACTGACACAAAATAAAATACCGTCTCTGCAGCATCCCAGGTAAGCGTAGGATTTCCTAACAGCAGCAAATTCTTTGAAGTCCATTTAATATTCAGGCAAACCCCCACATTAGAATTATTTTTAGATATCTGTACTCGAGGTGTTTGTATATTTATAGGAATACCATCAGTCAGCATTACAATGAGAAACATCACAGACCCTGTGTTTGGGTGTATCTCTTGAAAAAATATTTTTGACGTTATGGTAGATCCATGCTTTTGTTTAATTAGGTTTATATTGCCTGTGGACTTAAAAAGAAGAAAAAATCCGAAATAGCAGCATCAGAAAGCTATGAAATATCTGTCATGTAGAAGCAGTGTTTCACTGTTACCCAGAGACTGCAAGGGAAAGGTGTTGGTTTTTTTTCCTGGGAAAAGTATCTCTATTAACAAACACTGTGTATTGGTTTCATAGACATGAAAACTGGGAGTTTCTGTAGAGGGAAACTAATCCTCAAGACTCAGTGTTCCTACCAAGCTAGCCTGGACCTGGGGAGTAGCTCCATTCCGGTCAGTCTTTTTCTCTGAACTTCTGCACTTGTTTCAGACAGAAATCCCTGTCTTCAGTGCAGAGATGCACAGGCTTCCTTAGCCTAGTACACAAGAAGTATGGATCAGCAAGTCCCTATTGTGACAGCACCTTTATCCAGTCTATTTTATTGATGTACTTGCTGGTTTTGTTGGATGCTCTTTTTGTTAGAGCTCCTTTCTGGTAGGCAAGAGTGGATGTCTGGCCTGAAACCAGCCCTCCCTTGCCATCAATAGTTGCAGACTTGGCGTGCCAAGTCTGAATGGTGCTGTTTGTTTTCCTGCTGTGCTGGATTAGACACAGTGAGGAAATCTTTTTTGCATCCCAAAGGGTTGCAGGTTGTTGGGTTTGGGTTTTTTTGTTTTTTGTTTTTTGTTTTTTCTGGTGGAGAAGGGCTGTGACTCATTCAAATTGGTTGTTTAGGTTGTTTCAAAGTTTGACTGTTGTGTTGATTTTTGTCTCCATATGGTTCTCCTCAGTCCTGAGAAGTGCAATTTGTGCTGTTAGGAAGGGCCAGCTGTTAAAAGGTTCAACAAGCAGAAATGCTCTGTCACTTTTCTGGCCCTGTTGCAGAAGCTTTTTCCTACTAATTTTTAGTTTTTAGTCCTGTATACTGAGAAGGGTACCTATTCAAAAGAGGGTGCAACTCCAGTGAGTGGACAGTGGGAAGGCAAACCATTGTTGAGCTTCTATCTGCTTTGCCACAGTACAGCGCAAATGATCTTCTGAAGTCTTTAACGGGATCAAGGGTAGGGTGAATGCAGTTTGTACCATTTCAAGAGGATGGTGTAGGGAAAGGCCTGTGTGCGAGTACAAGTGAGGCTGAGAGAATTGGCTAGCAAAGGGTAAATTGGTGTTGGGCAAGTGGAAGGTAGAATGATAAGGAGCATTTCTGTGATGGTGCCAGTAATCTTTTGTGCTGGTTAGAAGTCAGACAGGAAGGTGGTGTAGAAGATGTTTAATGGGGAGTTACAGGGTTGCAACAGTAGCTGGAGATCAGGATCAGCTATGTGGCAGCCGTTCCAGCCCCTCAGGTAATGGAAAGTGTTTGATTTAGTTAATGTGCTGTGATCTGTGGCTTTACTGTTTGAAATGGTTTCATTTCTTCTCACGGTTGCTGGGTGATTTGCCTGTTACAACTTGTAGAAGAGTCACTTTTACTTTATTGTAATGTGAATGAACACCTTTAATTCATGGAGCTTTTATGGCATGCCATATGCATTGATATAGTCTTTTTATCAAATGTTATCTGAGATCTTCACAGGACAAGCGATACGAAGTTCTGCTAATAGGGTCTGTTCCAGTGGTTTAGTAGATTTCTTGTCGTTTGTGTTTTTGTGAATGCTAACAAAAGACAGCTTAATTAGTTAAACTGGTTTGGTATCTGTGGGCTTTGGAAGTTCAAGGAGTTTGTTGGTTGTCCTTTACATTTCCAAGTCCTCTGGCAACCTAAGACTGTCAAGACAACATTGATGAGGTTTAAAAGCGTGGTAATTCTGTTACTAGGTTGAGGGGAACATACAAAAATGCTGCTTAGAGCATAAACCTAGGAAATGCTTGATTGTAATAATGTGCTAAACAGTTGATACTACTCCATCAGCTAGCCACAAGTCTTTATACAATAAACAAAATGCCTGTTCTTAGAAAAAGAAAATGGTCTTAAAGGAAGAAAAATGTATATATGCATTGTCAGGAAAGTGGATTATCTTGCAAAGATACATACTCTAAAGCAGATCTGTATTTTATTTGAGTGGACAGAACAGTCAACCTTACAGTTTTATCTGTGGCTTAGAATAGGGTTTACATGCCCTTTGCCTTGAGCTAACAAGTAGACTGAATGGATTTAAGACATGCAGACCACATGTATTTTTAAGTAAATATGTTTCTCTTGCCGCATAGTGAACTCTGTTCTCTCAAGTTGCAGAATCAAGTTTTTTGTGATACGAGAGAAAATCCGTTAGAAGGCAATATAAAATTGCTTTTCACAGTGTTTCTTGGAAACTGTAGTGGAGAGAATAGCCTGCCCAAATTATGGTGGGAACTGTTGCTAATTTTAGAGATTAGCAGGTTACATTTTCAGTAGGTGTTTTAGGTCTAAATCTGACACTTCTAACTACTGTCTTCATTACTGGGGGAGTAAAGAGCATATAGGAAGTTAGATGTCGATGAAACATAAGAGACCTATGAAGTTGTAATGTTAAATTTAAAATGTGTCTAATTTTTATTGCTGGTTGGTTGTATACATTTGTAAGATTTTGGAAAATCATGGTGTATTCCTTTTATTTATTTTTTTTACTTTTTATTTTTTACATTTTAAGTCGTATGTTCTGTGCAGCAACTTTGTTATTGTTCAGTACTGTACATGACAGAGACTCAACTTGCTTTTCAAGAGCTGGTACACAAGTTCACTTTTTGAACAGTTTAGTTGTAAACTATGAAACATTTAACTGAAAGTTGCTTTTTATTATTTTTTTTTTTTAAAGCAAGCCTCTAATCTGACAACGGCATTTTATAGGAAATTTAAAGAAGTAGTTAAAACATCAAAGCCAAAAGAAGTCACTTGTTCTCAAAGCTGCAAAGCAAAACTTCTGACTTTATAATAGGCTGTTACAATAAAAAATCAGATATAATAAAGATGAACGCATTTTAATAATTTTATGCTCGTTGGCTAGGTTGCAGTTTTTATTTTTTAAATCTTGCAGGTACCTGCAGGCTAATCCCCCTTGGTTAGTTTTTTGGTTGTTTGGGGTTTTTTTTTTGGTGGTGGCTTTTTTTTTTTTTTTTTTTTTTTTTTTTTTTTTTTTTTTTGGTGCGGGGGGTGTGTTAGTACGGGGTAGGGTGGGCTGGAAACTGGCCCTGTCTCCCCCATGCACAAGGCCATATGCTGTTCACATTGGCTTGGCCTGTGACTTAGTTTTATGACACTCTTGTCATAAAACATAAATGGTATTTTTCTTGTAGTTTTGCAGTCTCTTTTGGATGGACACCTTCCTGTGTAGGTTGTTACCTCTGTCGGTACAGGTGGCAAATGTAGGACAAAATAAATTACTTAAAAAAAAAAAAAGGGGGGGGGGGGGGGGAGACAATTCGGCTATATTTTTGGGAGTAGGTTTGTGATGAACTTTTCAATGGAGTTATCAACTGCGATTCGTGGGGACTGGGCTGTCCGTCTGGAGGGGATTTGGCATAATTAACAATTCCTGGTTATTTCCCTTTCTGTATTCAGCCAGAGATCTAATATTGCCATTAGCGCAATCAAGGACAGTTAGAGGTACAGCATTTTACTCTTATCTTAGGTTGCAAATGCCATGAAGAACTCACTGCCCTTTGATGCTCCTGATGCATCACAAGAAGGCCAGAAGGTACTAAAAGTAGAAGTTACCCCAACAGTGCCGAGGATTTCTCGGACTGCTATTACAACAGCTTCAATCCGTCGTCATCGCTGGAGAAGAGAAGGTGAGCTTTCTCTGCCAAGAGCAAGTACTGTAGTGGACTGTATTCATCATCATCACTGTGACCTGGCCTTTGAGTTTGAATGTTTGCTGAACAGTTGGTTGGGTTTGTGGTTTTTTTTTTAGTTTGTTTTTTGAAAAGTGATACTCCATAACTATGTATAGTATTTTACATCTTCAGAGCACTGCATGAACATGAACATTTGGAGTGTTTGTTTTGTTTTTGATTTGGTGATAACCCATGAGGTAGGTGAGAAAATGGAAAAGCTGGAAAATGTTGAATAAGTCTGCTTTTTTTTTTTTTTCTCCATGTAACGTGGCAGGAAATTGTAGAGATAGTTTGGCTTAGAATTTGAGTGCTTTCTTTAATACACATTAAAACTCAACTGCCTCCTATCATAAATAGCTCAGAGAATGAATGTTACTATCCAGACCTTGATAGGGTTCCAGATACCTAAAGCTGCTGAAGGCAGTGGGAGAGGGACTAGCTGAACATCAGACTCCTACCACCATATGGCCCAATTTAGAGATGGGCCATGTTATAAAATATCTTTGGATAGGTTAGAATTAGTCCGTATTTTTCCTCTGTGAGTACTTACGTTGTATGGAAGTGTGCCTGACTATGAAGGAAAAGTATATAATAAATATTCACCTTGATATGATAACATCTTCAGTGCAGGTGTTAACAAAAAGCTTGCTTTGAAATCAGTTTGTCATACTTGTAAAGCTTTGTTGCTGCATGTATAAAACATTGACTAAAACAAGCTGCATAAATGGCTGAAAGTAAAAAGTAGAATAACCTAAAATTAATCTGAGGGTAAAAGAGTCTGAAAACGAAGAATTGCATATTTTCCTACGGTACTCTCTTCCACTGCGTGCACCACACCACCCACCCTCCCCCTGACGCATGAACAAAAGGATTTGACGGCCTCTGCTCTTCAGCTGAATTAGGATGTCCAGGACAAGTAGCTGTCTTCTGTTTTCAGGACTGTGGGTCATGTTTGTCTTCACTATAGTTGCCATTATATTTGTTTACTGGTCTGGTCTACAGTGTAGCCCACCTGTCCCTCTCTGTGGATGTTCTCACGACTTTTAACTAAGCATGGGTAGTGTTTTGTGTCTGTTCCATGTCCACGTAAATATTATATTTTCCCTGCCTGGGTTGGAATGCCAAGAATGGAATAGAAAAGCACTAAAATGTTATATGTTGAATCCCAGATGGCTTTGACTTCTCAAACGAGGCTGACTCAAGCATACCTGGCTCACCGATCCAACACGGCTCCACAGACCTAGGGATCAAACGTGAGCAAGAGGGGGAGGTGCCGATGCGCAGGACCCCTGAGCATGGCTTCCCGGAGCCCACCTTGGCAGCAGCCACAACAGAGGGTAGGACAGAGATGAGGAGGCAGAAGTCAGTGAGGCAGTTGCTGGAGGAGGATCCTGGCTCCCTATCCCCAAGCAGAACTTCTTTCCATTCTAGTGTCTGTTTCCGCTATCCCAGGGTGTATTAGCTTCTCTTTGCAATACACGCATCCCCTATATACTTAACATCAGGTCAGGTACTACCTTTTGTTATCATGTGGGCTGGCCTGGGGCTTGCATCTGTGTGGTGAAAGACTGCTTGGCATGGCAAAAAAGGGAAGAAATAAAAAAACAACTCCCCCCAGAATGATGGGGTAATAACCAAGAGCTTTGGGATTGCTTGGAAACTTTCTATTACTGAGCATGTTTAATATTCAGACAGAAAAAATGCACCAGACTAATATGAATCTAGTCCTGAAAAGCAGACTCTATAAATTGATTGGCTACAACTTAGTTACAATAGTGTCTTGTTATTCTGCAGTCTTTAAATTTCCAAGAATGAAGTTTCCTGTTCCCGTTAAAAGTCAAGTGTATCTAAGACAGATATACAACTGCTGATATTTTTATTTGCCAGTCATCCTTTAATTGAAAATTCATACACATACAACTCGTTTATATGAACGAGTTGGCTGCTCTAAAGACAAGTACCAAAAAAGCACGTGTTGTTTTCAAGAAGAAATCAAGTTGTCATGTTTCTAAAAACTTTAAAAACAGTTACTGCTTTCTTTCTCAGTCATGCTGTCCCCACAAATGCTGCAGGACTTTGTATGTCGCTCTGCAGCCAAGAATGGCAGGTAGAGTAGCTGGTAGAAATTTATTTCACTTAAGTTCATCTATTAATTTTCTCATCTTTACTGTATAAAAGATGTGGTTTTGAGTACTGAATTTGAATCATGATTTCTCCTTGGAGATGAGAACCAATTTCTTGTAAATTTAGTTAAAAATATTTTCAAGTATTCTCCTATCTTGAGTCATCTTTTCTATCTGAACATTCCTTTGGTATTTCCAGCCTCTATAAGCATATCAGCTGATCATAAATGAGATTTATTTACACATTTGGATATGACATACATAGGTTTCAGATTTGGTCTTCTGGAAACAATAATCAGGAGAATTTGGAGATTTAATGTAGTGTTATCACAGAATCCTTACCCTTAATCAGAGTTGCTAGCAAACAATGATTAAGACATCATGCTTCTGTAGAAGATAGTTGCATAAAAATGTTTAGTGTGGTTTATAACGTACTTCCTGGTGCATATTCAATTTGAGCATGCTCCGTAAATGAGTCCTGTCTTCTATATTCACTTGTTCAGTTGGTCTTACTCCATTTTACTAAACTTTGCATGTGCATGACCTGAAGGATATGGAAGAGGTCCTCAGCTGCAGAGAACCTTCTGGGAGGGACAGGAAGGGGGGAAAAAAATTTGATAAAGATTCGGCCTCCTACTCTTAATTGATTTTAAGACATCTATATAATTTGGCATGGGTTTTGGATAAGGCGTCACTCCACATGCTTTACTTCTGTTGAAGGGGGTTGAATACCCTTTACTTCTGTAACATTAGCAATATATAATTACATGCTTGGGCAAACTGAATTCTGCCAGTTGGCAGCATCTGAGAGAAGACCAAGGAATGGAGTTTGGCTTGATTATCAGTATAGAGTTGCGTGTGTATGCATAGTGGTCTATTACTTTACTGATGCTGATTTCACAGAAAGTTTCAGCTAGCAAATTCTCTCTCACAAATATATTTTTGATATCAAATACTATGAGAGACTGATCATTTCTAGTGACTTTTCAACCTTCAAGTATGGGAAGGATAAACAGAATAAAAGTAACTTTAAAAAGTGGTATAAACCTCTTTCTTCAGATCGGTGTTTTGAGCCAATAAGTAGAAAAAGACATTTCAAGCATGACTCAGTAATGCTTTACAAAGATTTCCACTTGGGTGGTAGCAGCTGTGGTTATGTGCGCCATTTTGTGTCAGTGGAGAATCCTGTATCCATGTCTACTGGATTAATCATGTACAGGCATAAATAATTACTTGGGGACAGACTTACGCTGACAAGGAACAGTGAGAGTCCTGAACACACGCTGTAGTGCAGTTGTACGGTTTCTGTCAGGTTGCGCTGTCTCTTTCACTTCTGACCTTACAGTAGAAGAGTGCTTGGGAGGAGTAGGTTTCTAGTTTTAGTTTTCTTTTTTAATTGTGTTACTGGTCTATTACAGGGAGAAAGCTTTATGACTTCATTCTGGTTTTCCCCCAAAACAGAATATGTAAGGACTCGAATATTTTTTGTTTCTGAGGGCAGTTTTTAGAGGAGGAAGAATGTGTGTTGGGAAAAGAATGTTTGCTGAAACCAGTCCCACTGAGAACTCCTATAGGTATATAGGTCTGACTAAACAGAAATTCTCTTGCATGTTGTCTTCTCTATCTTCTTAATTTTTGAGCACTGCTGAGCTGCTTAGGCCTCTGTATAGTTGCAGCATCCAAAAGCTTGCAGCAACCCCTCTCAGTCTTGCCATTAAATTCTGTGGATAAAATGGCACTTTTTCAGCATGACTCTCTTGCTTCGCTGTCCCTGAATAGGAATATCTGTTTTAGCATCCTATTACTCCGCAGCGTTTTAACATAAACTTTGAAGACAACTAATGTTCTTGTAATAATAAAAAGCTTAGCAGTATTGTCTGGAGAGACATACTTGCAAGACACATCTTTTGTTTGAATTAAGAAGGCCTTGAGAGGGGACTTCAGCTGCTGCTATTGCTGCTTGTAACCAAACACGCTTTCATCCAGCTTTGCATGATTATATAAAGAAACATAAATGTTGGTTTATTGAAAAAGTGCTCTTGCTTTTCAGTATGTTCCAGTTACGTCATGTTTTTATTAGCATCTTTGATTGTGTGTGGGAAGGTTGGGGGCGGAGGGAATGGAGATGTGGTGGGTTGTGAATAAAATGTATGGCTGTCTAGTGTGAGGAAATACACTTATGTCCCAATGAGAAGATGGAAGGCCTACATTGACCAAACGGGGTGGGCAGAAGAGAGGGAAAGTGTATGTATTTCAAATACGGTTACAGGAAGTTAAAGCAAGTAACACACTCTGATTTTAATAATAGCCCTTCCTTGAAACCTAGGAAGCTTCTTTTTCTAAGGCTACAGCCTTTACCAGGGAAGTGCAGTGATGTGAACTATATTACCTTTCTGCTTCAGGGAGACTGATGAGTCAAAAAGAACAATACAAAAATACAGAATAATCTCACATTGCATTGATCTGAGAGGGGCCTGAGAGTGGTTTTGATTTGGAGATGGCTAAACATCCTTTGTAGGCTGATACACAGTAATGATAATTCCAAGGCCTGTCCTGAAAAGAAGTAGTAAGCTTAAAACAGAACAATAAAAACTCCCTGTAATTTTTTCTTTTTGCTTTACGCTTCAGAAACATGAAGTTGGATCAGGCTATATTCCTGCTACACAGAGGTGGCAACACTGAAAGCTTTGTGTTTGTTCTGCTTGTCATGATGTAATATGTTCCTTAGTGCTCTGCTAACAATCGGCATGAAAGGATGAGCTTCCGCTCAAATGTTAGAATCTCTTAGATCCTTGCCACCACTTTTTTCCCATTCCACAAGAGATTTAAACATGTTTGGTTGGTGGAAAGCTGGGTTGAACGAACTGCCGGTGGAGCAGTACAGTGGCTTTAGCTGGGACAGACCCACAGGCTTTGCAGATTTCTCTCAAATAATCAGCTTTTATCCAGCAAATAATCCACAGCTCTTACAAAGAAAAATAAAATTCTTACAGCCTGAATGTCTCCTTTTTTGGTAGCGTTGTTAAACTTTATGGCCTTTTCCCACTGAAATTAGATATATGGAGCAAAAACTCAAGCTCCATTGAAATTTGAATGCTGTTCAGTTTTCTACTAAAATGATAACTTTTTTTGAGTACCTAGAGCTTAGAAAAAGTACTGGAGAAAGATTAAAAAAAAAAAAGAAGAAGAAGAAAAAAGTCTGTTACAACCCTAACCATATTATAGGCCTGAAAACAAGGATTTAAGAAAGCAGTTTGTCAGGTTTTTTTCTATTTGAGATTCCAAGTCAAAACCACAGTGCCTCTTCTACAACATGAAGTGTTTCAGAGGTTAAATTTCTCTTCATGAAATGGTTGGGTTTTTTTCTCTGAAAAATCTAGATGCTGAGATAAAAGGAAATATGGTGGAGGTACCTGGATAGGATTGCTGGAAATGCAGGGAGGATTGAGCTCTGGAGGAGAGAGATCTAGGAATTAGGTTAATCTGCAACAGAAAATACAGTCACATTGTTTGAAGTGCCAGCTACACACAACAGAAGCCTTTTTTCTCTCTTGTTGCAGTGTTGTGATTGCTGGCCTAGGAAGTAGCCTAATTCTGAAGCTTACCAAGCACTTGCTGGAACTTACTCTGATTGGAAGAGATCCTGAACATGCTTAGGTCTTGCCTCAAAATAGGATAAAAATAGTCTGAAAGCCTTTTTTTTTTTTTTTTTTTTCCTTAACTTTTTCTGAAAACCCACGTGTAGGAGGAGAATGGGCACCAGTACCTGCCAACAGAATTGAAACAAATTAACCAAATGGGGCCTAATTTTTCTTGTTTATAGACAAAGTTTGGGAGATATTCTGGCTGATAAAAGTTATGTAGAAGAAAGGCAAATCAAGCTCAGGGAGTACTTATTGTTAGATTCCATTATTGTGTTAAATATGATGGGAAGATCATTGGCTGAGAATCAGAAGTTTTTAAGCAAGTGGAAACCGGGTGGATTGGCAAACGAGGTTTAAGATTCTGTGCACATCATCTTCATGCAGCTGGAATGCTTACTGTGTGTTCTGATTGGTTTGGGGTTTTTTTTGGTTGTTTCTTAATAGATACTGAAGGTATAAATGGAAGAGAGGAATCTGTGACCCTTAATGATGCTGATGAAGGATTTTCATCAGGAGCTTCCCTCAGCAGCCAGCCAATTGGGACCAAACCTCTACCATCTGTGTCCCAGAAGAGCAGCTTAAGGAAAACGGCAAGTGGGCGTTCTGCTAAGGATAAAGAAACCTCTTGTACAGCAAAATCTAATGAGAGCCCTCGCGATTCAGTAGCTCGGAAGCAGTACGTGCACCAATCCACTGACCTTGGTGCAGACATAATTGAGATGACACCTACTAAGAAACACCTCAGCTTGCCTGCTGGGCAGGCGGTGTCAAAAGCCAACAGTCTGAGCCTGATCAGGACCGCCAGTGCTTCCTCCAGTAAATCGTTTGACTATGTGAATGGCAGTCAGACAGGCTCCAGTGTTGGAGCAGGTTCAGAGTCTGTCACCAATCTAGCAGCTGGCAACACCAATCGGTTTTCAACTATCAGCCTACAGGAGGACCGACTAGGCCAAGCTGGGGAAGGTAAAGATCTCCTTCCCCCAGGAGCTCCCCTAACCAAACAGTCTCGATCTCCAAGTTTCAATATGCAGCTGATTTCCCAGGTGTAACTTTGACTTCCTTCCTTGGGACTCCTTCTTTCCCCTTAATCCCCAGGCAAGTTCATCCTTAGGCAAAACATGAGCCATCTTCCCGCAGTGTGAAAATACTGACTGTTGTGATCTTGTTTGATTTGGTTTGGCTATCATATTGTATTACTGAAACAGCAATAATTCTTCCCTCACCTTCATCCTTCCCGCACCGCCCCCCCCCCCCCCGTAAACATGGTTGTGAAGCAGTATATAATGTACTGTATGCCTTTTTCCATGCCTTCCTTTCTCCTTGGGTGATGTGCAATCCATCGTAGGCTGATCAGTCCCATTTCAACACTGTGAGACTGGAGACACCGGCGGAAATGGTGAACGTGATCCCTATGAGAAGATGCTTTGGCTTTGTTAAGAAATAGAAACGGGTTTGTTTTCTTAGTGTACAGTACTGCAAGACTACTGGATCATGACTTTTCTTTCTCAGAACCAGGAGTGCCTCAGAGATTCTAGTGTGACTTTGGACCTCTCTGAGTTTGTGCAATCAGTTCTGGGGAGGGGATTGTTGTTGCTGCTCCTGGCTGCCTACAGCACTTTTTTTTTTTTTTTTGTTAAAATATGAGAGTAGTTGGTTTTTTTTGCCTGCCCCCAGTCTCTCATCCCAGAATCTTGTGATGTTCAGCAACCAAGACATGCATATTAACAAGTTGGGGTTTTCCCCTCAGAGAGAGGATTCTAAGTGGATAATGTAGGTTACAATGCACTTCTAATGGTGTTGTAGCCATACATAATGTTACATGTCTTCCTCTCCAGGACACAGGGTCATTCTGGACATAGACTAAAATTTAGATCACACACTGCTGTTAAAGCAATTTGGTTTGTAAGTGGGAGGAAAGCACTACTTTCCCAGGAACTAATGCTAGCTCTGCTCCTCTTCTATTGTTGTTCTTGTGAGGTGCTGATCACTGAATTGAAAGGTGTATTCAGGTAGAGTATTTCTCAGGCTGCTTTCTATATGGTATCATGGCTGTTGGACACCGCCACCCCTCTCGCTGCTTTCTCAGTATCCCTGAATTCAGTCATGGAGTCGTTTGGAGAATCCTGCAGCCCAGACAGACCATACTCTTAAGGGGCTGTCTTGGGGAAAGCAACAATAGTTTATTAGAAAGACTGAAGCTTCAATGTGAGATGCTTTTCTAGAAGCATGGTTTGTGCAAAGGGGTACTGACAGTCCTTGTTCCATGAAGGATCACACTTCATTGCCTTGATATATATAATCCATTGAGGGTTTTTTAAGTTTTTATTTTAGTGGATTGGCCCTACTCTAGAAAACTCAGAATTTGTGGCATTGAGCCAAGCCTTGAATGTGTATGACTGGTGTATGGCCACTGACTGGTACTGATGCTAAAGAACACTGCTTAGAGGCACATTTCTGGTTATGCAAGGAAATGTCGTTTTCTCTCCATCTCTCTCTCCCTCTCTCTCTTTTTGGATTGTTAGAGGGAAAACGGGAAAGTTCATCCTCTGTGCTTAAGTCCTATATGATATCCTGGATGTTTACAGATTGTAAACGCACAGGAAAGAGTTACAATTTTTATGTGGGCACTTTGGTTTCATTGTCACTGTGAAGGATAAACATAAGCAGTTATAAATAGCAGGCTATCTTTGAATGATAGTCTTTAAGAAATTCAGGACAATGACATGGTGTTGCATAGCTGGTAGCTGGTGGTTTGAATCTCTTTATTTCAAATAGAACTTTTTTCCCAAAGTTATGTTAAAATTCATTGAAATATTTGAAGGGGGTTTTTTGTGGTTTGACGAGTCACTTTAGTAGTCTAGTCTTTGTATCTTACATCCATGAAGTGAATTAAGTGGTATCTGGACTGATGCAGATATTCGATTGAAGAGTAAATGGAATCATCATCGGAAAGAAAACCATACAGTTTCTAAACTGAATTTAATCTTTTAAGGACCATCAGTTACACGCAGATGGAACTACGGCAAAGTTGAGATTAAGCTAAAAGACATTTTCTGTAAAAATGTCAAAAGCTGTATATGACCGGACTCTATTTTTTAAAGTTTTGCTAGTGGAGACAATTGGTAAGTAGTGGCTGGAAGTACAAAGTTTATATTTTGTAGAGACATCACAAAGGAAATTCTGTTAAAGAGCTGTCACTGTAGATTGAAAAGGACCAAATAATTTGCTTAAATCTTTGGGAAAGAAAAGGTCAGGAGTGTCAGCTAAGAATGACTTTATTATAGTATTTTAAAAAGTAGAGTTCTTCATTAGCAAGGTTCTCTACTTTCTATGTTTGCCTTTGTAAGCATTGCTTCAGAAGTTTTAGGATACTTAAATTGGTATCAGGCCAGATTTTAAGCCCCTTTTTATGTAATCTAATTTTTTTAAATTTTTTTTTGTGTTTGTTATTTTTAAACACTCTTATCTGTGGGGTCCCGCACTATTAAACTGTTTCAGGAAAGTGAGACAGTTCAGTGACTTCAGATAGGGAAGTAAAATGTATGTGCATAAATTCAAATTGGTTAAAACTTCAGACTACCTTTTAAAGATATTTTTACAGTTCTCATTTTGATGATGTGCCTTTTGTTACTGTTTCATCCATTGTATTTTGGTTGGTTCTTGTGTATATATACCTACCACATATAAGGCTTTTTAAAGAGTTTGATTTCATACCCGGGGGGGGGCGGGGGGGGAGAGTTTTTGCTATGTGCGGATGTGGTACATCTCTAACTTCTCAATTACTTTTTTAGTGCAATGTTTTGGTTGTGGGAGCTTGTTTTGTCATTTTTTCAGACAAGTACTGTTCAACATCTATCTTACAAAATGAGTCACCGTAAATATCTGCAAACCAGCTGTAGTAACAGGCTTTGCCAGTGCTGTGTATCGTGTCTTATCATCAGTGCTTCTAGATGTGTCTCAGACTATGCCAAGGTGCATTAAGATTGTAGCAAAATTCTGTACACTAAAGTTCATTACACTTCAAAGTATGGTGGCAGAAATAAAATTAAAAAGTGTCTGGGATGTGGGTTGAGGGAATAATCTGCAGGCTTTCTGTTGATTTATGCTAAGTACTAAACAAAGTGCAAAACGTACTTAAATTTTCTGACACCTGTGACAAATATTTAGACTTAAAATCTCTTTATCCTGAATTCACTCTGCTGTGTCTTGTTTTAGAACATTTGGTACTTGACATGAGGCGCTAGATTTAGATTTCTGCAGTATTTCAGTGCAACTGCAGCATTGTAATAGAAGGTCGAAAGGCACAAACACTATGGTTTTTTTCCTGTGTATGTGCACATGCATGCACATTCATGTAATTCTTAGGTGAGGAACTGTGGGTACTGTGTTTTGATGTGTGTGTATATATATACATTTAAGTAGGGATAAATGAATTATTCCTTGATACAATTTTTACCACGTCACAATATGCTGCCATTTTGCAACTCTGTTTTGTTGGGCTTTATAATTTTAAGAAATAGGAAATGTTGGAATTGCTAACTGCAACTTGATTATCCTTTTCAGGGGTTTATTGTGGGCAGCCTTTTGGTTGATCAGTGAGCCAGTTTTTCATCCTGCAGGCAGCAAAGTCATGAAGTAAAAATATCTATTTAAATGAGTGTTGCAAGATGGAAGTTTAAATTGCTGTATTATCCTTTTACTTTTCATTTGGAGACTTTGTATGTCAGCTGTCTGTTCTAAATGCAGATTTCTTTGAACACCCTTTCTGATGTGAATTCGGAAAACTTTAACAGCATACTTCGTTCTGTGATGCTGAACATGATGTTGCAGCCAGTAAGCATTAGATCTGATATTTGTAGTTTGCAAGTGTGTTGGTCTTAAATACAACATTTCCAACATACTCCTGCTAGCTTTAACGTAATTTAAATGTATCTGTTTTAACATCAAAATAGTGAGAAGAAAATAGTTTTCTGATGAAGTATTTATTTGCACTACTTATGAATACTGGAGTTTACTGGGACAGGGTTTTTTCTCACCATGTGAGGTTTACTTGTGTGTGGGTAGGTACATTTGTCACGTGTTGACAATCAATTGCCTCAACTGTGTGTATACTGTATGTAAATATGAACATATTTTTCAAGATTAAAGGAGAAACCTGCATCTTGGTGGTGGTAAAGATACTCTGTAGTAAGATGACCCCAACTCTAACCCCTTTTCATCTCCAGATAGAATGTAGTTTGTTTTACTCCTTTAATGAAGATTATTAGTATTTGTGAAAAATTTTCACTCCAGGGAAATTTTCCTCAATATTTAATGTATAACATGTTCAGAGAATTATATTTTGGAAAATTAATTTTTGAATAGATAATTCTATGCTATGGCTGTATTTTAACCTGAGAGTTTGAACTTGTCCTATTTTATGATGAACCAGTGGCTCTCTCTTAAGTGTTCAGCATTGTAACTTCAGTCACAAACCAGAAATTTTTGTTTATCTTGGCTTACAAAATTAAGTTGAAGACCAAGTGAGAACCAAGAAGTAACCTTTTGAGTAAAATCATAAAAATCAAGCAGTACAGATAAGGTATTGTACTCATAATCCTGGAGGCAGATGAGGTATTGTACTCATAATCCTGGAGGAGGTGTGGAAAATATAATGGAATATGTTTGAATGAAATGTACGTACTGCACACAAAAGGAAAAAGATGTTTCTGATATTAGTAAATCTAATAATATCATCCTTAAATTCTGCAGTTCTCATTGCCAAAGATACTGCTACCTTGGCGTGTTTAATATTATATAGCATTAAAGCCATTAGCTAGGTCTCATTTGTAAAAACCATTTATAGCCTAGGAATAGTTTGCATCAGAAAAGTAAACATGCCCCTTTTTTATTTAAATTTTTTGTTTGCAGTAATTGCAGGACTAAATTTGAAAAATATCACTCAGTTCCAAGCGTGGTAAGCAAAGAAGCCAGATCCTCTGTACTTGCATTGCATTCTTGGTTACATCAAATTGTTCAATATTTTATATTTTCTCCAGTATTTTAAATGCCGTTTGTTTCTAGCATATGGGCCTTAATCTCTCGTGATTTTTTTTTTTTTAGTTTGTTTTCCCACTGGCACTTGGATAAACTTTGCTGTGGAAAGCTTTTCTATATAGGTCATTCAGGGTAACAGATCATGACATGGGTGTTTGTGTTGGTGAATACATGTATCAGTGTGTCAAAATTTGCATGTCATGACCAGCTGAAGAGCCAAAACCTCACCTGCCTCTGACGCAGTGGTGGAAGGACGATGGAGAGCTGTGAGCGAGACTTGGTTTGTCAGTGGTTCCGGAAAACAAGTAATAAGTGGATTTTGCAGGACCAATACGTTTGAGGACTTCCACATAGTCATTACAAAATTTTATTTAAAATAAAACAAATCTTGGAACAAGGTTTCAAAACAAAACAGCTGGCCATTTCAGATAAACTTGCCTAGTAATTTTGGCAAGTGTCAAGGACTGTGACTTTTAAAAGTTCAGAAGCAAGCTGTAGAAGTCTTAAGGATACCTTACAGCTTCCAGAAATAGATTTAGTAAAAATGTGACCCATTTGTCTGCATTTGAGATTTAGTGGGGAAAAAAAAAATAACAATTTTTGCTTCCATTCTTTTATTAGTTTTCCTCTAGGCTGCCCCCCCCATGTTTCTTTGGTTGATGGGCTTTTTGGGTTTTTTTTGGTGAGGGGGGGGTAGGTGTTGGGTTTTTTTCAATGTGTTCATCAGATTTTGCCAAAGGTAGCATCTGAGGGACCAAATGAATTTAAAATGGGTCCATAAATTATCCCTCCTTTCACAAAGGATTATTAAGCTATTCCTGTGAGGAGCTGTTGATGGGAACAGATGTATAGTAAAACTTTGTGTCTGTACAGTAAAACCTTGTCCTATATTTTAGCTTGTGCATGATGAGCAAAACGATGAGATCAAGTTGTATTAACCAGTTCCTTGGTTGTGAGCTCCCAGTGTTTTACAGTCAGTGAGATGTAAGCAATTTAGAGTGGAGTGTCTTTGCTTTCTGACGATAAATCAATCACTCATTAAAACGGGGTTTAGAGTTCACACAGGTTTTTGGGTTTAGAGCGTGAAATGTTCAGGGGAGACTTCTGTTCAGGAGTATCCCCCTAGTAAAGTGACTCTGTGGTGCTTTGTCATGGAGACTTCCATACAGATGGGATCCTGCCTGTGTGTGTCTTCATCCTCCCCCGAACTGATCACGAAACAGGACAAGCAGTGTGAATGAAGCAACCATTTACTGTCTGTTGTAAAATGAGGAGGACTCAGGAGTGACAGAAGTACTGGCTATTGACGCTGTTCTTTCTGTTCGGGCTTTGTTATCGTTGTGCTAGACTTTTGTGTTACTAGGTTATGAGAAATGCAAGTAGTAAAAACTTTGTGGCTTCACGTATACAAGTAGATGTGAGTTAATGATCACTCAGGATAAACCCACCTTGTTGAAGTGTTAATAGATTCCTTGTACCTGGGGTGTCTCTGTGTCTGTGTGTCAGTGTTCAACCGTTACTTTGAAACAAGACTTCTTACAGGTTTCTTGCAGATAGTGAACACTTCTGGGATAGCTATTGCTAGCTGGTTATTTATGGGAAAAGTACCGCATGATTGAATAAAATGGAGTCATTTAGTATTGCTTCCGTATTGAAGATTCCAGGAAAAAGCTAATAAAGGTTTTTAATTATAAAATCAGATGCTCTTAAAACATCCTAGATTTACTATGGTAGCTTTTATTTGCTATTAAAAAAAAACCCACAACAAACCCCAACAACTAAATTGAGGTACCCCATGCTGCATTTTTTAAAATTTGTGGTTCCTGTACTTTACAATGAATTTTTTGATCAGTTTTCGTCCTTGTAAGAATACAGGATATGCCGTCAGTTTTATTAGCAAAAAGAAACACTCCGCGACGGTCGAGAGATTATTTTCTTACTTTTTTCTGTCATACCAGGTTTGTTTCTCTGAACTAAGGTTTCTGAGGATTTTCACTGCGCCAGCATTGTGTGCCGTTACCCCTGCCGCCGGAGGAGCGCCGGCGGCGAGCGGCCCGCCGCGGGGGCCGGCGGGGGGGGGGGTAAGGGGCGGCGGCCCGCGCGCTGCCGTGGGGGGGGGTCCGCCCCGGGGGCGGAGGCGGCAGGTGCTGGAGGTGGCGTTACTGGTGCATGTAAGCCATTAGCTGGACCGTCTTGCCGAGCTGGTTAACGCTGTTGACTTGTTGAAATGTGAAATGTAGTTACTATTGACTCTGTAAATACCTGCCAGAGATGAAAGATGATTATTTTAAATCGTTGTAAATAGAGATGTATAAAACTCGACACAATCTGCAATGCAGAAGAAAGAATATAAATATATAAAGATGTTAAATAAATATTGTGCTGTTTCTAAACAGAAAAGCAAATCGCCGAGTTTGGTTTTGGGGTTTGTTTTACACGCTGCCTTACGCCGATGGGGCGTGCAAGGCGCGGCGCAGCGTCGGGGTGCGTGGGCGGGAGGCGGGGGTAGCGCGAGGGGCGGGGCGGGGCGGGCGGCTCCGGCGCGGTGCTCGCGGCGGCCTAGTGTCGCCACGGCAACCGCGGGCGCCCTCCCGGCGTGGGCGCGCCTCACTGGCAGCGGAAGTCCCGCCCCCTCGCCGCTCCCGCTTCGGGCGGTGGGGCAGAAAACAGGGTCGCGGATTGGCGGGGGTACACGTCACTCAAGGCTCCGCGTCGTCGTCGTCACCTCCTTCTCCCGCTCGCCATCGGGGAGGGCGACGGAGATGCTCGCCTCCGGCGCGTGACCCCGCTGCCGCCCCGCGCTGGCGCAGAGGGTGCCCGGGAGCCCGCGGCTCGCGGGGTGGGGCTGTAGGAGCCCGAGGCTCGGGCCCGGGTACGCGGGGGCGGCGCGGTGAGGAGGCGGGCGGTTCCGTCAGTTCGTGCGCGCGCGCCAGCGGCAGCGCCCCCTGGCGGTGTGTGATCCGTGAGGGAGCCGCGGGCGCTGGCGGGCCGCCCGCCATGAGCCAGCCGGAGGGGAAGGTCAGCGGCGCCCTGGAGGTAAAGTTCGTCCCCGACGAGGCGGTGCTGAGCCACATTGCTGACGACGCAGGTACGGCCGGCCCGGGGCAGCGTCCGCCCCGGCGCCCCCCGCGCGGGGACCCCCTCTGCAGCGCCCGCGGCGGGCCCCGGCGGGCCGGGCCCTCGCTGGCCGCCGGCTGCCTCCCCCGAGGTGCGGCCCTGCCCCCGCCGCGGCGCGCGGTCGGTGCGCGCGGTCTGCGCCGCTGCTCCCCGTCGCTGCGGAGGCCGAACGCCGCCCGCCGCCGCCTGCACGCGGCTCGATGCCCGCTGCGCGGGGCGCTGCCGCTGCTCCCAGACCGCGGGACCGGTGCGTGTGCGCACCCTCGGCAGAACCGAGGGGCCGGCTTCGGCGGTGAGGGAGGGACGGCCGGCGGTGGGCTCAGCTGGCCGCCGTTAGCGGGACACCTTTTCTCCCTTCGTGTTTGTTCAGTGATTTGCACGAATGGAACTTGGCCGCTGGATGGGGTATCTGTGTACTACTGAGATAGAAATAACGAAATGGGGGGCGGTTAAAGCTTCTATTGCCATCCCAGGTATTAAAGTACGGAAGGACAAGGCTCAACTGGCAGTCAGTGTGAAGAGATTTGCGAAGAAGCTTGAGAATATTTCAGATGACGAAGCTCAGGAGATCCTGGCAGAGGAGAACTATGTTGCTGCTCTTGGAACATGTGCCCAAGGTATTGGCGTGGGAAAACCTAACACAGCTGTCACTTCAGGAGATTCTTGCAGCGCTGAGGTTGTACAGTGTTGATGAAATTGCATCCCAGGGCTGACCAGCTCTGGCTGTGCCTGCGGTAACAGGTAGAGGAGAGAATAATGATTCTAGGGTTTCATTGTGATGTTTATTTTCTAACACCTGCAAGATGAAGAGTGCTTTGAGCCAAATAGTGAAATGTTGCGTTCCCTCTTCCTTGGGTTGGGAACATACCAGTGCTTTTCAAATAGCTACAAGTAACGCTTCTTTTCACAGATCCGGTGGGAAACGGCTCAGGTGTAAGCGGTGGGGAAGTTTACTCATTCCAGACTCCGAAATGCTCCAGCAAAATGGCAGAGCTGGGTATGTTTTCCCCTTTTTTCTTTCATTCTTGCTGTGGCTATGGTCTCTTCTTGAGTGCTCTATTAATGTGATTTGTGACTTCTGTTTATTCGAAAGATATGTTTGCAGTATTTCAGTAGCTTTTATCTGCCTCTGAATCAGCCTTCCTCAGAAACAAAGTACAGGGCTAGGACAAAGCAAAGGCTCGATGGGGGTGAGCAATACGGATAACAAACTAACATGGAAGAGAGTTTCTTAATGCTGGGAGAAAGTCTGCATGGAAGTGCCAAAGGATGGCAGATGTTTTATTTGTGTAACTTAAAAGTATGTGAGAATAGCTCATTGTGGAGCAAAGAGTCAAAAAAAGGCGGTAAGTATTACCTTTGCGTGTCAGGGGATTTCTCCTTCGCAAAGTTCTGACTGTGCTTGCTAGGCTAACTGTGAATTTAGGAGAAGCAAGCAGAAAGGGGCAGTTCTGGAGAGTTCTGTTAGCTGTAGTGGTTCAAATAAGAGCTCTTGAGCCCTCCTGCCTCTATGTTTTGTTTCACTCGAATGAATCTTTGTGTGCCCAGCATCATCTGAACTTCGTTAGTGTTTAGCTGTCACAGCTACTGATATATCCTACAAAGGGTGATCCAAGGGAGAGGAGTCATCCTTCTGTGTCGCTCGCTATAGAGAAATTGGTTTCTGTACCTCTTTACTTCTCTGGCCTTCTGTGTCTTGGGAAGTTACGTGTTTCTTATACCTCCTTCTGCAGCAGGGTGGGTTTTGCTGGTGCTCCGTCCCAGAGCTGTGATTCAGTTTGAAAACTGAGACAAGTCATACAGTGGAAGGCTGGTTTTCTTGAGGGACTTTTAGCAGGATATGGAGGTCTTCCGTATTCAGATCAGTGATTCCACTTCAGCTTGTGCTGTTAAGTAGTAAAAAGAGGTAAATAGAATACCAAAACACACCTCCTGGGGAACTGGTGTGTTTGCTATACCTGATGCTCTACTATGTCCACTTGAGCAATTTTAAAGGACTAAGTGAGCATGACCAACCATTGCTCTGATTTGAAGAAGTGTTCTCCCAGGAAGCAAAGCGTGCTCTGCCATTGCCTCAGCTATACTTGTAAAATGAATTAACTGAGGAGTTCAGGCTTTGAAAACTTTATTGAGGAATACATTCACCATTAGAGTTAGAAAAAAAAAAAATGGAAGTGTCTGGTCCACTTCCTGAAATAGCTAGGAAATTAATACTTAGTGTTTCAGGTGCATGGCTCCGTGGCTGGCTAGCCAGAGCTGGATGTTTTATACCTGATATATGAAACTTCTTCCCTTGTTCCCTTGACCCTATTTCCGACAGCCTCTGAATTAGCCCAGACACCAGGACAGAGTGTTGCACCTGATCACTTCAAGTGCCCTGAGAAGACAGCCAAAACTCCTCAAAGCAGCAGTAAGTCCTGTCATGCTTTGGGGAACTGAAGCTGAGTGAATGGCGGGGCGTTATGTTTCTATTTGGGTGGTGGAGTGGATGCTTGAGTGCCTGCTTCTGTCATGCTTCAGTATTCTAGTCAGCTTAACCTTGTAGACTCAACTGCTTTGTGTGCGTGGCCTCTGGTTTGCCTGGCATGAGATCTTTTATTCTGCCCAGCAACAGATGAGAAAACAGGAACTTTCCTGTTTTCCTCCGTGATTTCCTCCGCGCTCAATGGAAGTGCTTGCACTTGAGAGAGTTATGAGCTGGGATGATGTGCTGAGCAGCACCAAATGGATAGGATTGTGTGGATGTTCGTGTGTAAATTCAGGCTATTTATATAATAATATTCAAGCACCCAGTGCTGTAGGGAGAAATACAGGTGGGAGGAGTCAATGCAGGTCAACATTGGCAAGAGCATGCTACTCTGCACTTCAGCAATGGTCAGATGTGCTCAGGGAGAGGGTGTTAGCTCATTTTTTCAGCCTTTTCCCTCCTGCTGATGGCCTCCCAAAGCTGTGACCAGAATTAAAAGCTGCCTTTTGTGGCAATGACATCGACTGTCATTGTGCTCTCCTTGCCTACCTGTGCAAAACTAGAGGCTTCCCTCATAGGATTAACATCCAGGGAGTTGTTATTCTAGTGCAGTGTACCTTTGAATAGTGAATGCCTGTTTTTCTAGTGGAACATCTTGTGCCACTGTTGAAAATGTGCAGTAATTTGAACGATGCTTTTTCTTGCTTTGCAGAACGCTCAGGTTCAAACAAAGTGCAGCAGAGGGTAAGTAATGTCTCTGCTTTGCTTGGGAGTTTTTTGACACATCCACACGCACCCACCCCCCACTTTTAAAACTTGGAACTAGCCATTAACTACAGTTCTGGAAAGGAAGGACCTTGAAAAGCCTCATTTGCAATACATATGTCTCTCCTAATCTGACCAGGCAGGAGTAAATCAAGTGAGAACCAGAGCAACCATTAATCAAGCCTGTGGGATTTAGAGTCAGTGGGCAAATAGTGGGTTTGACAGCTTAATTAGCACAGGTGGAGACTAATTCCATGCATCACACAAATCAGTTAAACTCATAGCTTTCTGTGTCTCATCGAAGGAGGAAACAGCCTTAATCATAAGGAGTGCTGTTAGAACAGGAATTCAAGAACTGTGGTGCTGGTTGGTTTTTTACTTTAACATTGGCTTGTAAAAAATAATCTGTGATAATGGGGGGTTGTAACTTGATGTTGACTCTTGTGATGCTACAGAGAGATACAGTCCAGAATTGCCAGTTGTGGTGGTTATAAAGGGGGTGCTGTGAAACAGTTGGCTTTCTAAAACCCATGAAAAGCCATTTCATACTAGAAATGTGTGCACAGCTTTTCCAGGATGAGGTATGCCTGTAAGAGATGCTGTTTGGGGATGCTGTGTTCACTCCTTGATGATTTCACATCTCTTTTGGCAGGATTAACAAAAGTGTTTCCCAAGTATTGCAGACTTGATCTGGTGTCCAAGTCAGGTGTGTGCCTTACACATATGTAAGGAAGATATGCCAGTACAGCTTGATGAGCCCAGGCAGCTTGGGTTCCCTTTGCTGTACTTATTCTGAGTGGTCTTCTGTCATTCCAGTAGTTGTTCTCATAGCAAACTTCCAAATTGCTTTGAGTAGACAGTGTGATGTGGAAGATGACTGCTCTGGGGAGCCAAAGCATTTTCAGTTTGTCATTGCTTCAGTTTGACTCTTCCTGAGTGGCCAAGATTGGCATCTTGTTTGGAGATTTCATGATTTTCTACCCTCCCTCTCAGGACATTAGTTGAAAGAATTAAGCCCCTTTTGGAACTTGATCCTGCCCCCCCTCTACCTCTAAAAGGCAAAACAAGAGGTCTCCATGCTTACTGCCTCTGCTTTCCCAGTTTCTTATGGCTGAAAGAGCTCGGAAATGTAACCTGATTCTACTTTTTGCTTGGCAGAAGGCTGTTTTGAGGATATATGTGTTTCTTCTTCTAATGTATGTTTTTTCTTTGCTGTTACAGAGTAAAAAGAAAGAATTTCTGTCTACCACACCCTACAGACTCAGAAAGAGGCTAGCAGGTAAAGGTCAGCCTTTGCAGTCAGCTTCCACAGTCAGTGAGACACTGTGTTCAGAGGAGAGTGTTTCTGCTGGTGGGCTTCTGCCTGTAGTAGGCAATCTGGCTGAAGTAATCTGATTCATCCTGCAGAGTGCAGAAATGTCCTTAGGTCTGTGTAGTCCCTTTCCCTACAACAGATTGCTGCTTATGTAAGGAGTGGGAGGGTTAGAAGCACCAAGTTGTTAAACTTCAGTAACGTGATCAAAAGAGACAATACTTTCAGTAATCTTAACCTATACTGACACTTAAGTCTGGCCCAATTGCTTGAACCAAGGCACAAAACTTTTTGATGATGGCTGGGACATTCATGGTAAAGTATTTCCAATAACTGGTTGGCTCACGTCGAATGCAGATCAGTGTATGGCATTTTGTGTTCTGTTTCTTCTTTTGTGTTGAGACACTGAGACTGAGCCAGATTCTGTCCGTGCTTTTCAATCAACATTGCTAACAGAAGTCTTACAAAACCTTTTTTTGCAGTATGACCCAAAAGATACTTGGCTTGCACAATTGGTGTTTGGGAAAACTGACATAGAGATGCTAAGAGAAATAGGGAATTCCACTGTCCATTTTTAGTCACTTTTTATGGTAGGATATGTTTCTTAGTTGGTATCAAGGAGCAAGCTTTATTAAACTGTAATTCCTGAGCCTAGAACTGGGAAAGGAATAGCTATGTGTGTCTGTGGTCCTCTTAAGCATTGATTTTACTTTTCTGTGAGATACATTTAGGAATCATATGCTTGAAAAACATCTAGAGAATGTATGTGAGAGAGCAAGATGGTGCAAAATGTGTTCTGTAGAAGGTGTGGTTACTAGCTTAACCTTAAATTTACGCTCTAGCTCCAGATTCCTGTTTAGAAAGTGAGAGTGAATATTCTGCTTCCTGCTCAGAGGAGGATGATGAGGAAGACCAGAAAGAAGTCAGCACTGTTTTATCAGGTCAAAAGACCCCAGCCAAAGCTACAGCTGCAGCTACATCTCCTCCCAGAAACGCCCTAGCCAAAAAAATTAAGGAGGAAAAGATGGTGAGTGTGCAGAAAATACACCCCTGAGCTAGCAAGAATGATGGGATACATCATGACAGTAGGTTGTCACTGACCACACCTAACTATGGGGAAAATCTGCTAGACTCATTTCAAATCAAACCAGCTGGCTTGGCTTTTGCTGTACCTCGGGGCAATTCCTGTTGGACAGGCATCATGTGGGCTAATCCAGTCTGTGTCCTCAGCAGCTCCAGAAATTCTAAGATGTCCATGAAGCAGGAGACCTGGTACTGAGAAAGGATGAAGAAATTGTCTCCTGTAGCACCAAAAGAGGCATGCACTCTCCGTCTTGGTGTTCAGCTGCATTGTCTGGTTTCCTTCCAGCACCAGGGATCCCTGCACCCCCTTAGAATTATTGCTATGTTTTGCTCTCTCAGAATCTCTTTTCTGTCTCCTGTCTTAAGGAAAGAACCATTTGACTAGGTTAATTTTGGCAGAATGCTTCTGTAGAAGCCATTTTTGCAAATATCTTCTGACTTTTGTTGAGCCTTGCTCTATGTCTCGTATCAGCCATCTTCAGATGTGTTTGTGGGTGCAAAGGGAGAGGGGTAACTGGACAGCAGGAGGAGTGTGGCTGATCTTGCTGTCCCTTTTTAGAGCAGTCTGGTGGAGGAATACTTTGAAGCTCACAGTAGTTCCAAGGTGCTCACTTCGAACCGAACACTGCAGAAGTTGCAGACAAGAAGACTGAATCAGGTACGCCTCACAGTGAAGTACACAACTCTTGGAGTTTTTGATTCTTTGATGAAGAAATTTTCTTCAAAATTTCCTGATGTTGTTATTTTCACTTTCTTTCTGTTGATTACATACTTGGTGGCGATGCTGATTTAGGTAGCATTTTGAGCATTACGTTTTCTGCTGCTCTGAGCAGGGACAGTGCCCAGTTGTTTGAACCTCCAACAGTAGGGAAAATGCAGGGAGAAGGTACCATCAGGTAAGCAGATCGTTGAAAGCTGCAGTTACCAGAACAGATTGAAGTTTGCTTTTGGGGGAGGAAAAGAGGGAGAAGTCGAGTTGTAGAGACCTGCCTTAAAAAATTACCACCAAACCAGCATTTTTGTCAAAGAAAGGCTTAGGGGAATTACAAGCTGTCTTGGCTATTTATGTGTACAGGAAATAGAGAGAGCCCTTTTCATCTGAGCGTTACTGGGTCAAGCCACGTGCAGGACGAGGACAGCTCTAAATGTTGTCACCTAGTTTGTGAAATGCACTTTGTCCTCTTCCAGTTCCTAGGAGACAGGAGTGGTCTAATTGTGGTGATCATATTTGGGTTTTTTCCTGTATACCTTGTCTAGAAGACAGTTCAAAGTGAGCAGTTGCACCCTCCAGAGACATGTACACAAGGACAGGTGCTGGGGAAGCATGTAAAATACTTGGAGCTCTCGTGTCTATCACTGCTTTTTGCACCCATCTGTGTTTTGAAAGGTGGCGTATATGCAGATTGCCCGATGCCTGCTGTTGTCTGGAATTGCTACCCAGAGAAACATCTGGATTCTTAACAAGTTCTTTCATAACAGCTCTGGAAGGAAATCAAGGCTTTCAGTATTAAATCTACTGCTGGCTCCAAAGAAATGTTGTCTCTTGGTGCTTTATGTTTGTCTGATACATTGCAGTTGCCTGTGTTCTTTCCAGAGTAAACTGTCATCTTCTGCAAGGGAGTGGAAAGCAAAGCTGTTAAAATTGAAGAGCAAGGGAGGCCAGTGTAGACGTGATGCCATTTGTCATGCATTACTGTGCAGTTTAAACATCGACATCCCAGCATATCTTTAAAGCTGAATTAATCTTCTGATTCTTGATGCTTTTGAAATACTGCTACATTTAGGTGTCAGCTGCAAATTATTTCTTTTCTGCTGTATTTCTTTTTTAAGATGATGCTTGTGAGCATTCTTTTGCAGTGACAAACACCTGAGCCATTGCTAAGCACGGTGATTGCAGCACTTGCTCCTGTGAGCCGGGCTGTGATGTTGGTCTCTTCCTGGTACAGTGCTTGGTGCTGTGTAAGCTCTTAGTGTGTTTGTTTTTTCAGTAGTGGTTTTCCCATACTCGGCAGGAAGAGATAAAACACAGTGTGATGCCATTTCTAGCCCTAGTCTGGCTGCAGTTGCCCATAACAAGGTTACTTAATCTCTGCTTTTTTCTCCAGTAGCAAAACTGTGCTTAGAGGGGTCTTCATGGGAAAAAAAACACAAATTGAGTGCACCAGCAGTGAAATCTATTCTGCTTCCTAGCTGGAGAGCATACTAGAGGGATATTTGTAAGGACTCCAGGTGAACGTCTTGCTTTTTCTCAGCTGTTCTCTTATCTCTTTCTCAACACAGAAAACACTGCATGACCTTTTGAAAGAAGCTCCCCTTGCCTATGCTGCTGAAATGAAAAAGCTAAGCCAGCAACATGAATCCCTGTTTTCCAAGTGGATGCTGCAATTACAGTAAGTATCCAATGAGAATCGTTGAAGAAGCCTAGTAAACAGACACTACCCTCATGTCCACAACATCATGTTAAGGAGCGACTTTGTTTTTTTCCTTTGGTCAATCACTTAAGTTTAAAATTAGGTGGCATTAATTTAGCGCAATGTTTCCTGTGCATCAAATCATACCTGGCTGACTGTGAACTGAATGCCCGCAGTGAGATGAAGTTGCATTCTGCCTGGCTAGTTTTTCTGTGCCTATGCAAACCAAGCTAGAAGGGCAGTCGCAAACAGGGAACATGAATAACAAGAAAACGGGGAATGTGAACGATGAGAATGTCCTTTGTCTTTTGTGAACAATCTGTTTTGCTTACAGCAGCGTAGTTGGCAGTGAGTAGCCCACCGCCAATTTCTTCAGTATGTGGCTATCCCCAGTGTCGTAGCTGTTACCTTTGGATGCCTACAGCACCTAATGACCTAGGCAGGAAGAAACCTTACTGCTGTTGGAAACGTTAGCAGTATAACTTTTATTGGGGTTTGTGTGTATCTTCGTAGAAAGGAGAAAAGAGTAAGCATCCAGGAGAGCAAATGGGGAACTGTAGAGAGCTGCAAGATTCTGAAGTGCCTTAGCGAAGGCAGGCCACCAACTCTGAAGTTAAGTGTAGATGTTGATGATGAGAAAGGCCCTCCGAGGCTTTGCGAGGGAGTGGAATATAAAGAAATTTCTGGTCCATGGAGCGTGACAGAGTATATGAAAAAGATATCAGCTTTGCAAGTTGAAGAGCTGCAAGAGGAGTTATCTGTGACCCAGTGATGCGGGCAAGTGGTTAGAGATGTATGTGGCAGGGCAGAAGGAACAAATCTGTAGGCGACTGAAGTCAGTGACAGTTCTTGAACACCTTACCCTTGCCCAGTGCTATTTGGGTGACCTGACATTCTTCTTTCTGGTCAAGATGATGCTTTTCTTGCTTCTCAAAAATAAAGCTTTGTGATTCCCTACCATGTTCTCTTTATGCTTTCCTGCCTCTTTCTCTGTGCAACAATTAGGATAAGAAAGAGACATGAGAATAATTCTGTTTTGAAATTGTGCCTGTGGATCAGAGTACAAAACCACTGTGAAGGCTTACTTTTTTTTTTTTTCCTTTTAACTGCTTTGACCCATGGTAAACATTTAATCTAGTCACTGGTGAGGGGGTGAACATGAACGCTGGCTACTCTTCATTATCTGAAGTTGCAGATCTAGTCTCGTATTCTTGGACTACACCGTTTTTGTCCCTAGATGTTTTGCTAAATTCATGGGCCTCCAGGCTGCTAAAACGCTTTTACTAGGATGCATGTGCCACATCCATATTTCAGATTCCTTGCGGCTAACCTTATTTGTCAGCTGTGAGCTGAAAGTAAGCCTGGTATTGATGAAACATGAAATTTTTACAGGCAAGATTGCAGTGGATAGTTTTGCTTAATGAATGTATGAACTCAAAAAGGGAGTTACACTGAATCATAAAAGTACATTTGCTCACTTTTCTGCAGCTTGGGTTTCAATATCATTCTTTATGGACTGGGTTCAAAGCGTGATTTGTTAGAGAAGTTTCGTACCTCTGTGCTCCAGGATTCTGCTCACCTTGTGGTTAATGGATACTTCCCCAGCATCACTGTGAGATCTGTAAGTGTGGGGAAAAAAGCTTATGGGTTTATCTAATCATTCTGCACTACAGATACCTCTGAATTCTTTCAGTGCAAAATGTTAAGGAAACCTGCCGCATCCTATAGCAGCAGATTCTTGAATGAAGAGCAGTTCCTATCTCTCCTTTAAAAGTTTAAATAAATTAGCCCGTGTATTTTCAAAGGAATTGCAGTAATTCCCATTGCTAATAGATACAGTCTAAAGCCTTATTTGTTATTTTATGTCACTGTTTTGAAAAAGGGTAGAAATTTTTGGTTTGTGTTGACTGTTTTGGGGATTTGATGGTAAAAATCAGTTAACTCCCTCATGACAGCCAAGGGTTCAGTTTCAGATTTTCTGCACTAGGTCCTTCAGTGCCAGAGCCCCTCAGAAGGGTCTGCTGTCTTCTTTTTCAGATTCTCAACTCCATCACAGAGGAGGTACTGGACCATATAGGGAGCTTCCGCAGCCCCCTTGGCCAACTTGAATTCATCCATAAAAGGTTTAAAGAAGGTAAAACGACTAACTTTACACATAAAAACATTAGAGTCCACTTACTGTTAGGAGAGCCTGGACATAATCTTTCCTCATAGCTTTCATGTGTGCAGTTAGTTTCATAGTTTATTATACTAGTGTACTTTCTTGCTTGTAATTTATACCACATATGAAAATATATATATGCACTAGGAATATATGTGTACGTGATCCCAAGCTGTTAACCTCAGTCACTATTTCACACACTAGAAGGAGACGGAGGAAGACATGAGTGTTCTAACAAGACAGAGGTTCCTGAACCTTTTGGCAAACTGAAATGCTCATCTCTCTTGCACTTAGCGTAGTGCTTTTGGACTTTTTTCACATGGTGTTTCTGTAGCCATGCATTCATTCCCTGGAAGACAGCATAGGTAAACTCCAGCTGTATGCGGGATGGTTCTTAGTGGCTCCTTGAGGACCTGATACAAACCTCACTGAAATCAACAGAACAAAGAACTCTCGAACGATTTGGCATGACAGTTGCTGACAGATTCCAAGTCCTTTAAGCTCCTCCTGGAAGATCATGGCCTGAGGATGTTTCCATAAATTTCAGTATAGGCTGGATTAAGGCTTAAATGTACATGGTTCAGTGAAATGGCCATTTAAACTTAATGTATGTGTAGAAGAATGGCTGCAGAAGCGTGGCCTTAGAATCTCTGAAGATCTGCACAATGCAGGCCTGGTATTAGAATTGTCCTGTAATCAGAATTGTACTGAAGTTGCTGTGCTGAAGTTAACAGGAAAGGTAGCCTTGAGCTATTCTTGAATCCTGAGACCAAGTAATTATGTTGTGCCAACAGGCTGTGGCTGTAACAAGCTACAGCTGCTGGGAAAGCAGGTGCAGGGCCAAGAAAGATAGGGAGTGGTATGGGAAAATAGGGAGTAACAAACTACAAGGCTGAAGCACAGCAACACAATTAGCTACATGGATAAATGCTTATTTTAGTCATGATAATTAGGGGTGTGAGAACCGCGTGTGTTTAGAGACTAATAACCAATTATATTTCTGCTTTATGAAGATGCATGTGTATCGGTTCTATATAAGTAGTGTTAGAAACTAATAAAGTTGAGCAAGATGCATAACTCATATTGAGCGTCTTGATATATGCACATACGTTAGGACGAAATAAAGGACAGCAGTGTCAAACAAGCAGGTTAGAACTGGGTTCAAAAGCAAAATTAAGCAGGTGTGTGTGGCACATGGAATGCTTGCTGGATTCTTTTTGAATATCCCTTTACCACTTGTGTAACTGTACACAAATTGCCACAGAATCTTAATTGTGCATGGCATTGGTGTTTATGTTCTGTTTTCCATCGTTACCTTATGAGTGTTTCTGGTGTGAATAAATCAAAAAGACGGATTAATGGCTGTACCCACCTGAATCTACACAAATCAGTCTTGCGTAGTACAGCTGATCTGACTGGGAGTCTGAAGAACCTCTGGTTTCCATTGGCAGCCAAGTATGTATTCATTCGCACAAAAACTGGCTACCATTCCAGATTTGGTTTTGGATTCAGGAAATAGCTGTTCCAAGGGATAAGTAGAGCAGCAACGAGTTAGCTGGAAATTTTAACATCTACCGTTTGCATTATCCAAGCTAAGTCTTCGTAACTTCCTTTGAGGAATGAGTGGGAAAGATTTCCAATGAAGTTAGTATGCTTTGGATCCAACCCTGAATAGAAAATGCATTTTCATTGTGTGAGGAGGAACTTAAGGATCTTAGTCATGTAACTGAAAAGAAGCTGAACAAACTGTTTAGATTTTCATCCTAAAATACATTTCAGTGACCTTGAATTGCAGCACTAAAAGTCATAGCTAAAATGGCAATTCCTGGTAAAGCTATGAGCAAGTGGACAGTAGATTACAAGAGAAAAGCTTAAACTGCAAAAAGAACTGTAACTGTGATGAGAAATGCAATATAGTGAATTGAGAAAAAGCCTTTCAGGTGCTCAGAAACACTTAAGTGTGGGATAGACATCAAAGTAAGCTGTACAGGGAAAGTGATTTGATACTGGAGTGATTAATATGGGGCTTGATGGAATAGACTTGTTCTAGGCTGCACTGGGAATGGAAAACCACTTTGTGTGCAGTTTCTTTGATTGGTTCTCTGCTGTTTTTTTTCTGATCTTGCAGATGCATCTTTAGAGCTCTATGTGCTCATTCATAACCTGGACAGCCAGATGTTGAGAGGAGAAAGAAGTCAGCAGATCCTTGCACAGTTATCCTCTCTGCCTGGTGTTTACCTCATTGCTTCTATCGATCACATCAATGCTCCTCTCAGTGAGTCCCCTTGGGCCTGATGTAGCAAAGAGAGAAGAATCTGTGTTTTACTTTGGGCTGCTGAGCATGTTTCATAAGCTCATGTATTAGTACCGTTACTGTGCAAAGCGGATCTGGTAATGTGTGTGTGGTGGTAGCCCCTAGAAGGCCCAGCTGGGGCTCTGGCTGTGTTGAACCAAAACTGAGAACTACCAGTCACTGATCATAATATACAAATAGACTCCAAGCTTCTGGCACCCTTCGATTTAGGGGCTTACTGAAATGGAGGTTGACTGTTGTGTCTGTCATTGCATCTAAACAGTTCTGTTTATTAGCCAGAAATGCTTTGCACACAACTGACTCTGGAAGGATTTAGAGTATATCCATGAAGCTGGTATGAAAAAGGGATGCATGTAAATGTTTTGTTGCACAGAATTTGTCTTCCTTGAACTGCAAGTATGTGGCTGTATGTACTGTGAATTTCACAAGCGTATCTTGTTTCCCCGATCCTACAGTAGAACTAAGCACATTTTAATGTTGGTTATTTAACACCTTAGAAGAGCTGAATCTCCCAATTCTGTCTGCTCTTCTTTTCCCTCTGTCTAGTGTGGGATCAGGCAAAGCTAAGGCTCTACAACTGGCTTTGGTATGAAACAACCACATTTAATCCTTACGTGGAAGAAACATCTTATGAGAACTCACTTTTAGGACAACAGTCTGGATCTTTGGCTTTGAGCTCCCTAACGCATGTCCTGCGCAGTCTCACTCTCAATGCTAGGTAAGACTGTTAAAACTTCATAGCAGCACTTGCTGAGGATCCAGTTCTTAATGGGTTACTCTGGCCTACACCTAGCAGGAAGCAATTCCTGTTTTCTGACAACAGTGTTCAAGATGGAGATGGTAGGACCTGGATTCCAATTGATTGGTTACTTGAAATTAACAGTGTTTGGATAGCAAGCCTTGTCCAGTGATGAGATTCACGACCGGAACTTTGTGCTTGAGGGAAAAATCAATACTTCCTAATGGTGGGGTTTTTTTCAGTTTTGGGTTTGGTTTGTTTTCTGTTTCTTTTTTTCCTGTTCATTTTCCCCTGTCTTCCTCCTCTCGCTTAGGGGGATATTCAGACTGCTTGCTCGGTACCAGCTGGAGAACAAGGACAACACATCTTATCCAGGTATGTACCTACTTTTTCTCATCTGTGTGGGGTGTTTGCCATTGCCAGCTTGGTCACAGCAGCGCTGGCTTCAGTAGCATGGACTGTCTTTCTAGAGGTACTGTCTGACAGACAGGAAGTCAATAGGCAGGCTGGTTCTGAAGGACCTCGCCTTCCTGTTGTCTCCTTTGATGTTTAGACGTGACTGACACCATTCATGGGGGGCTGCGGAGTTAAAAAATTAAAATAAGGAAGAATATGAATTTTCATGACTAGCACTTAAAGGACCAGGGAAAGACAGGAGATTCTGTTCCCATGCTGCTCCCAAGTGACTTCTGATGTGTCCCTGCTGTCTAGGATATGTGTGGAATATCCTGTCACTGTCTCTAAACAGGTGTTGCAGGGGGTATGAATAACACGTTAATGGTAAAGAAAGTTGGAAGTAAGATAGAGGAGTTAGAAATTGAGAGGAACCATGCTGGGAAGTGCATTTAAAGTGCTATTGAAATTCCGTTAGGCAAACAGGGTGAGTGGAATGTTAATTCAGCTGTTTGGCATTAATTACTGAAATATTAGCTTGGCTGTGTACTTGAAAGAAGTGATGTTACTGTAGCCACTGTGGTCTAAGCCAAAGCAAGGTTTGTAGGTGGAGATGATACATGTTGTTAGACCTGGAAAAATCTGACAATCTTACCACTTCTCTTTCTTGCTCTCGCCTTTTCCTATGCCCAGGGCTGTCTTTCCAAGACTTCTACCAGCAGTGTCGAGAGGCTTTCCTTGTGAACAGTGACCTGACACTCAGGGCACAGCTGACAGAATTCAGGGACCACAAGCTCATCCGGACCAAGCGGGTGAGTTGGGGGAAGAAGGTAATTCTGGGTATTAGCCACCTTAAACAAAAAAGATGCTTACTTGCTGCTAAGTATCCCCAAGACTCACAGCTCACAGGAAGGCTATGTTGGTTGAAGCACCTAGAAACTAGCAAGAGGCTGAAATTCTGTTAATTGCAGGTCTTTCCATGCCTCTGATTTCTCAACACCCTTTACGTGCATAGGGGGCTGTAAAAACGCAGTGTGCTTTGGTCACTCTGCAACCTGCAGGTCTCTTCTTCCTGAAGACCTTGAGAAGTAACAGACTCTGGAGCCTGCCAGTCTGCTTCCAGTAGTCACCTGTGTTTGCACAAGAGCAGAATGCAGGCCAAGCCCTAGTAATGCAGTATGGTAGCAGATAGGGGAGCACTGTGCTGAGGAGCTGTGTGGTGTCAGACTAGCATAGCCCACCAGAAGACTTCACATACACTGACTCTTCTTGGTATTTGTGCGTTTCGTGTTGCTCTAGTGAAATATTCCTGGGTTTTGGCAGTGTAGTCCTCCTGAATGCCAGCCAGCTCTCACCCAGACCGCCAATGTTAGCATTGCAGTGCTGTCTAGTGGCTTGCGTTGCACTGTGCTCTGGTGTTAACAGAATGTGTATGCGTGTCTGTCCTCAGGGAGCTGATGGGGTGGAATACTTATTCATTCCTGTAGATGACAGTACCTTGACCGACTTCTTGGAGAAAGAGGATGAAGATGTATAACGTGTCTCTGTTCTCAAAGCGTCTACAGCAACTGCTCTCAGGGGCTGCTGGAGAGGGGCCTATACTCAGACCTCTTTCCCTCCAGCCCCAAGGCTGCTGGACTTCTTACTGAAATGTAACAATGGTAATGAATGATGCTCATTGTTCAGCTGCTTCAGGTAGTTTGGAATGATGACTTCTGTAAGCGAGGCATCTGTTGCTCTGTAGTCAGGTTTGTCTGCTTTGTTTCTTAGCTCAGGTGCTGCCTTCTTCATAATCTATGCAGCCAACCTTAAAAGCCAGAAAACCAAACTTGGTAAGATCGTGCCTTCTGCTCTCTGCCCCACCAGACATGACAGTTTGATTGGAGCAGTTTACTTGGGAAGTGCAAATCACTAGATGGTCAGAGCTTTAGTTTGTACTTGTGGTGCAGCTTTTCTCAGCTGAGTGCTTTCCAGTACTCCTCTGCCAGTTAGACAAGGCTAGCTTCCAGTGTATGAAGAAGCCAAGATTTATAATGCTAAGAGACCTGCCTTGACTGCACGAGAGAAGAATACTAGTGGGTTTGGGATGCTGCGGGTAACTTACTAAATAAACTCTCAGTAGAACGGAAGGACTTGCCCCAAACCCAGATCCTTTTATAACAAGATCCAGATACTCAAAACTGTGGTAGACTCAAGTCATTACCTGTTGGTGAGGGCTTCTTTTATCTATTTTCCAAGCTGCCATCCAGGACTGTGAAGAGGCTGTGAGTTTTTTTGGTTTATTTTTTTAAAAGCTTGAGTGTATATATGTATTTTTTACATCAGGAGTGTCCACTGATCCTGGAGGAGGCCTTAAATGCCACTTAATAAGCTCTTCCTTTTTTTAAGCCCTTAGAGGCTGGGAGGCTGCTGAAGTGTGACAGCTTTTCTTCACTTTTTTTCTCAGGTATGTGGGGGTAAGGCCTGTAGTTCCGTCAACCGTAGTCTGCCAGCCAGACTTCAGGGACTCTGTGTCTAATGTTCGGTAGCTGTGTTACAGCTCAATGTTGTAATAGTTCAAATCAATAATAAATAAAGTACTTTATTAATTTTCATTAGCTTGTCTGGTCTTCCACAATCTTTTTATGCTATAGGAAGATAAGAGATCCTTGTGGCACTTTCATTACTATGTCAAATACCTGTACAGATCCTCATGTGGTTTGCAGAAGATTTTACTAACAGGTTAATAAAGTAACTGATTAGTTTGAAAAGTATTTTATATTGTTCCTTATAAGGTATAAAAATTAAAAATAGTTTGCCTGCATTTTAATACCAGTATATAGCTTTTGAAGAGAAACAAAACATCACATGGAATAGTAGTTACCTGGTCTCACTCGCTGACAGAAGCAACAGACAGAGGTCTACAGCCTGACCTTTGTTTGTTTTGAAAAGACAGGGTATCTGCTTAGCCCATTGACAAGTTGACCTTTCAAATATAGGACCTAACTAGCTCTGTGGGAGAGCCTGATGGGGGAAACTGGTACATGCCAGCAGTACTCTCCAGATTCCTCCCACAGAACATTTTCCAACTAACATTCTCTTCTGGTGGCATCTGCCTTTTACAGGCTGCAATTCTGAAACTTTGCAAAATGCATCAGATCCTGCCTATTGCCACTTAGGCTACCACCACAATCACTAAAACAGATCAAGGCATTGTGTCTTTCTGGAGTTCTCCAAGTTAGGTGTAGAGTTCAAGAACTCTGCTGTGGTGACGCAAGTCGAGGCGGACTGAAAAGAAACACTGTGTCTGCGTGGCTGGGTTCGGACAAAATGGCCTTTATTGTTTATACAAACTATTTATATATCTTAGTGCAGGTGTCAGACCCTGAGAGGTGTCCTTCTTGCTTGCTATTCGCTGTTGCTGTAGGTGCCCGTATGCTGCGGTTCGGTTCTAAGTTCCGATTCTTCACACCCTGTTTACACACCTGACAATTTGTGGCTGTCTTAAAGGTGCACGGCTAAGTCTTTGAAGTCAACTAACTTGTCTGCAGACCCTAACAATTCCCCCTTTTTGTTTTTGAACAGCTAGTACCAGGTTTGCCGTGTTCTGCAGGGCCCTTGCAAACATGACGGCAACCAAGGCAATAGCAAACAAACAATCCTGCCAATTGAGTGAGTGGGTGCCAAAAAGGCTGACATCTTCTCAGATTTTGATAACATGTTGCTGCAATGGGGCGCCCAAAATCCATTCAGCACATACCATCAAAATCCTCACAGCCATGTCCTTGAGCCAACAACAAAAAGCCAATAGTTGCTCTGTTTTGTACGTAATGGTGGCAAATTTGACTCACGTTCTTAACTGCCTCCCAAACAAGGTGATTTGACTTTGTAATGCTTTCCCTGCTGTTAGTTCGAATAAGAGAAGAAGCGCTGCAATACGTTCCCATCAGTTCCATAAATCAACTACATCATTACCACGTGTTGATTTATGCAGGTGTCATGGTCCCATCACAGCCTCCTACTACATTAGCATCTACAGAAAGACAATTATCGACATTCAAATTGCAAACAATATCAACTTCTTTTGGATTAACATTATACAGAGGTAATCAATTATCCCAAATATCAAGGCTTTTAGTAAGATTCTTCATTCCTCACATACATTCACTTTTTTGCCACAATTTCTGCAAGTCAGTTTCAAGGAAGGGCACACCGAACAAGGACTGGTTCAGTAAGGAGACCACACATCAGTTGTTGGGTTGACTGGCGGCAGCAGCGCTCCCACGGTCCGGCACGCTAAGCTCAGGCCGCACACAGCGAGCAGGTATCCCATCGTGGACCTTCATCTGTAGAAACACAAGCATCACCTCTCCCCCAGGTGAACAATCCATGCGGTCCCGACCAATGCCCGGTACGAGGGTCTTTCATGTGTACTAAGACACCTTCATGCTTTTGCTGCTTGTCACCAATTGACACAAAATGTTGGACAACGGGAGGCACCGCATGGTCAGCAGAGATTTTCAGAAAGTTCAAAACATAACATGTTTTCTCTAATCGTGCCTCTGGGGTCATTCCCTTCATTCCCCCCCCCCCCCCTTTTTTTTTTTTTTAAGTTAGTGCCACTTTATTAATAGACTCACACCAATTTATACCCCCAGCTAAAAATACACACACTATGCAGACTTTGTTATTTAAAAGGTGATCGGTTAAAACTACTTGTTCACACGCTTCCATCTCCCCTAAGATTGGTCCCGGTGTGGCGCCCACCCGCTGCTCCCCCCTTGTGCAGGCATCCTGTTTTTTCTCATCTTTCTGTCCAACTCTCTTATCTCTCTGCGAATACAGTTTGTTTGTCTCTCTTGGCCTTGCATATGTCCTTCACAACACCTGCAGCTTGTTACAGCTGCGGCCTGCTCGGCCTGCGTTACAGCAAAGTTACGTGGTCTGCATTGCTCATAATATGTCTGTTGTCTTCCAGCCATTCCACAAATCCCCCTTTTTGTTTTTGAGCGATCCAGACCCTTTTTATTATTCTGTTCATAATTCTTATAAAGCAATTCCACACACAGATCAATATCATTAAAAAGATTACAGTGGCAATTAATACCGTTGTCCTGTGCAGAAACAAATCTTTTAACCATCCAGTAATTCCTACACTCTGTAGCCAGTCTGTTAACCCGTTCTCAATCTTTATGGCCTGTACATTTTTTCTTAACTCAGCGAGCTGCTCATGAATAGAGTTAGAGTGATCAGTCAAATTCATGCAACACTTCCCTTAGTGCTGTTCACTATAGGCTACTCTGTACTGTTCATGCCCTTTCCTTATCTTCTAGAGGTGAGATCACATTCCTCCTTTGTTTCTGTCTCATCCTAGTTTCTTCTCATACTCCCTTAAAGTTATTTAACTCTTTGCTGCAGCATCTCAGCTGCACATCGTTCAAAGCAAGGCCAAAACTGCACATCATCAATGTCAAAACAACCCACTGTCTCTGTTCTGTTGTTCCGTACAATTCTACCAATTCTACAATTCCCCCCTTTTTTTTTTTTTTTTTGGGGGGGGGGGTTGGTTTGTTCTGTTTTGGGTTTGTTTTGGTTTTTTTGTTTGTTTTAACAGCAAAATACATTTCAACCGCTGTAATACAGTAGATTATAGACAGCTTTTCCACGTGACAGAACACAGTCACCCTGTACTGCGAAACAGTTTTTTGCAAGTCCTGTACTACTTTCCAAGCAAACGGTGTGGGAACGTGAGGATTACCAGCAGCCGCGTCTCCCAGTGCAATAGGTGCGTGCGGTGCATCGGTGGAAGGCCAGGAGGATCGAGGAGCAGCCCCGCTATCTGCTCCACTAAATCCCGGTTCCCCTCTCGTAACGCCCCGTCTCTTACAGCCTGCCAAAATCGGCGAGGGTCGCGCGTCGTTACTGTACCACTGGAAACTGGATTTTTACCACCTCCAGCTCCTTCACTGCCTGGGACTGGTAACGTTGGCGCAGCTGGACCCGAATCCGGGTTTTCGGCGTTTCCACCCGGCGCCGAGGGGGCGGGCGCGGGGCCGGAGCGGCCGCGGGAGGCTGGCACTAACGTTGGGGGGGTCGGGGGGCTGGGCTCGGTCCGCCGAGGTTTCTGCTTGTCGTCCTCGGAATTGGGATCGGTATCGAGTAGAAGTCGATGCAGTTGGAGAGATTTAGGGGATTCGGGGCACTGGGGAGTGGCGCCTGCTAAGGGACACGGGCTCTCCCCCTCCCCCACCCCCTCATCCTCCTGTCTGTGTTCTGCAGGGGGATACAGGGGAGGTTGAACGATGCACCCTCACTCGCATTGTGCTGACTTTTTAAGCTCCCACTCGCGTCTTGTGGACTCTGCAAGTCTCCACTCGCATTTTGCTGACTTTGCAAGCCCCCATTTGCGTCTTGCGGATTTTTGAAGCTCCCTACAACATGTCTAAGCAGTCCCCATGTAGGCAAAAGCCCTGACGCCTTTTTGCCCCCTTTCTCCAGAGCTTCTGACAGTGTCGATCCTGAATTGTCCCAGGTCGACACACTACGAGCAGTCGCGGGGGACATTCCCACTCCATGTGTTTTGGCCCACAATAACGTATTTTTTAACTGAAGCCCATCTAAAGTAATTCCACGCTTCTTTAGTACTAATTTCCACATTGATAGCACCATGGTATCTTCTTTAGATACCTTACTCCCCGCGCTGTCCCCGGTGGCTCACCTTACCGGTGTCAGTGCTCCCGGACCTGGCAGCCGCTCGCGCCGCTTCACCAGGCTCCGCTACCCAGCAACCCGCTGGTCACGGTCTCAGGATCGCTCCTGACACCCCTTGCCGGGCTCACAGCGGCACCGTCTCACAATCTCTTTTTGATACCCTTTACTGGGATCATAGAGGCACGTGGGGGTCACCAAATGTGGTGACGCAAGTCGAGGCGGACTGAAAAGAAACACTGTGTCTGCGTGGCTGGGTTCGGACAAAATGGCCTTTATTGATTATACAAACTATTTATGTATCTTAGACAGTGCCGGTGTCGGACCCTGAGAGGTTTTTGTTTGCTGTTGCTGTAGGTGCCCGTATGCTGCGGTTCGGTTCTAAGTTCCGATTCTTCACACCCTGTTTACACACCTGACAGTTTGAGGCTGTCTTAAAGGTGCACGGCTAAGTCTTTGAAGTCAACTAACTTGTCTGCAGACCCTAACACTCTGCCACTTGAAAAGATGTGTTCTGGAAAAATATTTAAAAGTATTCTAGCTAAGCAGCAGCCATACCCCATTTTGCAGTCCTTTGACTTCCCCCAGTTCTTGTGAAACTCCAGATGTTGGTTTAAATTACATTCTGAGTACGTGTGGAAGACACCGCCTAATGTGTTTATAACCAGTGATACCATGGTGCGCTTTCAGTGCAACTAGAGCTGGTTTTCTAGATGTGAAATTTACTTTAATGAAGTGCTCTAATCACCCTGAGCTCAGAGTCAGCCACTAACAGTAGACTACCAGATGCCCAGACAGGCCAAGAGGAGGGCTGCAAGGGAGACCACACATCTGCTAAGAGAAAGTTAAGTTTGAATAATTTTTTGGCTGCTGCTGATTCTGTGATGCAAGCTAAAGAGAACGACTGTGAATTAATTCCAGGGGGCGGGGGTGTGTGTGTGAAAAGGATTTTATCCCAATTTCATTTACCCCATCTATGCATTCATTTTCTGTCTCTTGAATTCTGTGTATGTACTAAAGCAGTAGCAGGGTAATGTCTTCTGTAGCAACACAGAACTGTTTGATTTGGAGGGGTCACTTCTACAATCCTTTACTGGGGAAAGAAGAAATTTCTTTCCCCTTCCTGTTCCTCAGCTTACTGAGAGGTCTTCACGGTACTGATGAGAACGGTGGCCATCACAGGCTGTGATAGCCTCAGTAGCTTCTGGTAATACCGCAGTCTTCTCTTTCCACTTAAATGTAAGTGGAACAAGACATTGCCAATTATGTGGTGGAGACATTGCTTGTTGAGCCAGTTTTATTAACTGAAATGGATGGTGCCAAGTTCTCTACCAATTTGCCATGGAGATATTTTAATTTTGTTCAAATACTCTGGTGTGCACATAATCCAGACGGGGTATGTTGGGTTTTTTTATTAAAAAAACAACCCACAACAAAATAAACCCCGGGCATTACCAGTGATGAAAATGCTACTTGTTCAGTTTCAGTAATCCTGTAATTGAGTCATAGTTATATAAACTGTTTTAAAAAGGAAAGTAATAAAAGCACATTAAATTCATTTACAGCTTTGTTTTGAGTTTTAACCTTCCAAAGCTTTTATTTAATTGAGAGTCCCTCTATTAACAAGCCATAAAGCTGCATTAATGGTAGATTGTGCAGTTGAGTACTAGAACCAAATACCTGAATTGTGGTCTCTATTTGCATACCAGTGGTGTCTTAATAAAACTGTTAAGGCAAATGGATGCTCCACACCCTTTCATAAACCGTTATCACGAGATTTATTAGCTAAAATATCAGTGACTTGTACTGACGTGATTCAACATTACTGCGGTAGGTGGAACTGCTGTGTAAGCTTAAATCTGGAGATAAATCGAGATTTTATATTTTACCCAAACCAATCCTTGAGTATCACGGTTACTGAATTTATCTAACAAGACTTCTAACAAGAATTTATCTAACAAGACGCAGTAACTTATTTAAGCGCAGCCCAGTAATTGAGTACATCGGCCCTCTGTAGCCCAAAACAAGCATTTATTTATCTGGCAGATGACAAAACATATCCCAGACTTTGAGGGAACACACAATACAATCATTCTGTACTGATCCAGTTCAGAGCATCTCTATTAAGCTTGCAGTTGGATAGGTCTGTGCAAGATACCATGAAATTCTTGACAGAATTCTCTCCCCACTGTTTTTGTTTCCTATGCTACCTGGAGGGGATCTCTATCCTTCTCAGACACGATTATGTTGATTTTGTTCTGTAGGTGGACAGCTAGCATGTCACGCAACTCTGACAAGAAGCCTCGCTCAGTGTTGCTGTGCTCACACAGAATAACACTTATCCCATTGGCAACCGCATCCAGAACATCGTGGTGGGACATCTCTCCTGCCATTTTGAGAAAGAAACACCATGTAGATCGCCAACAGTACAGTTTAGGTAACCAGGGGTTTTGTAACGTATGCAGAACCTTAGCTACAAGCTGGGAAGACGTAACAGGATTATCTCCCATAAGGGAGAATGCAACACCATCTGCTTGGTGTAAGAATATGTAGTGCTTCTGCTCCAGCTCCCCTTGAAGGACATCCAGCTGACGTCCCATGTGTAACTTGAGACAAAACCTCAGAAATTCCTTGCCCTCAAACAGTGGTAGATTCTGCCACTTTGGGCAGGAAATAAAGAGTATGCAGTGGTTTGGAAGCGGACCGTGGGTGTCGTGCATTGCTGTGACGGAGGACAGCAGTTGGGAAGCCTTGCGAAGAAGCTGTCTGAGGGTCAGCTCTGCAGGGCTGTACGCAAGGGGCAGATGGGCATGCCTTACCAAAGAACTTGCCTGAATTAAGTATTACAGAATGCAAGGCAGCCTTCACATTGCTGGCAAGCTGTAAGGAGTAGCTGTCCCATTGACAGGAAAGAGGATAATGAACCAGGTGTCTCCTTGGTCAGATACACCACGGCATTCCTTTGGAAGATTCTGTAGACTACATTATATTCCATTTTCCATGAAGGAATTCTGTAGGGAACTGAACTCTTATCTTGCCAAAAGAGAAACACACTGAAGGTTGCGATAGACTGCCATCAACACTGATTTTGTGCTGAAATAATGCACGTATAGCCATGCTTTCATTCAAATAACCTTCACTATGCCATGCAGCCTCTGATCCACGTTCTCTCTACTGTAACGTTACTCTTTTATCATTCCAATAACTAACTGCTTGTTTCTCGATGATGGCAGGTAATTCTTTGGGGCCAAATCTTTCAACAGCCAGTCAACTTTTTTTTTTTTTCTCCTTTCTCCCCCCCTCCTGCTTTTTTTTTCCCCCTAGTGACTATTTTTATAAAGGTAACAAAACAGCAACATAGTATTTTACCTGTGAGATAGAGGTCAGCTTCTGTTCCCTTCAGGATGCTGCTCCCAGAACCAGCACACAGAGCAGCTTTCCTCACTGGTGATTCTGCAGGATGCAAGGTGCCACAGTTAAACTCCCTTCCCTGTGCTCAGCCCTTGTGTCAGTATTGCTGTTAAATTGTTTTGCAGTAACTACTACCTTGATTTTAGGCTCAGTGTAAATTTGCTGGAGGAAAAGACACATCTGTCAGTTTGAAAGAGTCATAGGCCTATAACAAAAATAGACGTGTAGATTTTTTTTCTTCAAGGGGTAGAAGGTTTGCAGAAAACTACAGCACAGAGGCTGGCTGCTAGGTAGTCACTCCTGGGTGTTAACTTAGGTTTCTGAACCCTTTAATAGGCTGCTACTCTTTCCAGGACTCTCATGTTCCAGTTTTCCAACTAATGATGCCACTTAAGGCAGTGTTTTGCCTCTGAGATACACTAGTTCCTAACTTTTAGCTCTCAAGTGGCCAATCTCGGTGCAAGCTGAGAGCTGGTCCATGCCATTAAAAATTTGCCCATTTGCTATTATTGCTGATTCTAAGCTATTACACATGTGATGGTGACAGGAAATTTAATTCTTCATATATATTACTTTACTAGTGAGGGGACACACAACACAGTTTCAAATATGTTAAGGTTTTACAATATATTGCCATGTAATTACTGCTGATAATTTAAGTGGAGTCACACCACTACAATCCTGCACCACAATGAGAGGCTTCAAAATAGTTTGGTGGTTTTTTTAGTGCAACTGATAGTGTCAGAGGCTTCTAAAAAGACTTCTGTCTCATAAGCTCTGAAGAGTTCTCAACACTTGCTCTCAAAAATACTAATAGTTGTGCTTCCTGGACATTAGGATAGGTAACAGGCATAAGAGGATGCTTGTTCCACATTTTACTAGTGACCCACTGTTTGTACTAGGATAGTTCACCTTCCCTGCCACTATTTCTCTTGCGTCAAAACATGTCTAGTTGTATGTTCATAAGGATACCATAAAGTGTCTTACTGTTTTAAGATGCTTTGAAATTTAACATTCAGTTGCAAAAGGGAGTGTACAGTGAAATGGTACGCATTTGTGTCTGGTATCTGGTGGGGGAATCTTAGTCATTACACAAATTATGGAAAAGCACGTCTCATATTCAACTTACGCTCTCCCTGCTCCACAGTGATAACCAGCATAATATAGAACTTCCAGTTAAAAATAAAGATGAGATTCTTTTTGCGTGATTTTATCGTGTAAATTCTAAAATGCTGTTTCTTAACAGTGCTTCACACTACCTGGAAGTAAACATATCCAGGGCAGCAGGATTTCACACACTCATGTACCCACTCACGCCCCTTGGCTTCCTGGAATACTAGTTCTAATGGACAGTCTCACTTGAAGGCCTGTTTACCTAGTGTCTTGCTCGCTCCCACGGCTAAGCGGATGTGGGGTAATTTTAGGTGGCTTTTGATACGCTCAATTATGTCTGACAAGGAGACTGGCTCGCTCAGTGTGCACAGACGTCCCATACCATTATGGGGAAGAAGAGGCTGAAAAAAAAAATTTTAAAATTACTGTGAGAAAGCTGACCCCAGAAGTTTGCATTGTTTTTCATACTGTACAAAGATGAGTATGCTGGGCATTCAGGAATGGCTCTGAACTTTATAAAAAAAATACATCTCCAATATAACATACTAAGTATACTAGCTATTGGAATTGATTCAGAAGTTAGTACAGCTATTTGCTGCATTGTTCTGGAAAACGTGCGTGGCTTCAAATCCCCACAGGCCAGTATTTCAGAGCACTGATGGGGTAGCACAGAAAACCTGTGATGCTATTGACTACTGGATTCCATCATTTGGGGCACTTGGGTCACACAAGTAATACATTTCACTGGATGTAACATATGATTATATTACCTTTTGTAACAGGAGAATCTCGGTCTTGCGATAAAGAAGGCTGTTCTGGGACAATAATGCCACCACCTCCAACAGTGCTTTCTGAGAGCAATTCAAACTGACTCGTGTTTGCTCCTCACCATCAACCCTGAGGAAAGATATGCTTGGTGCTTCCTAAGAAACTAGATAAAATTTCAGCATTGTATTAATATAAACAAAGTTATTCCATCCCAGTGGCTATTCTACCACAGAGAAAGAAAAAAGAAAGCATTGTAATAGCCTAGTCTAGTCTAGGTTCTTGGAAGAAAGGAACCTAGGGGAATTTAACTCCACTGTCCTCATCAAATTTCCTGTTAATACTCTTCCTTACTACCCCTAATCTACGTGATGCTGTACTGAGTTCCTGTTACCATTTAGTATGACAAAGACTGATCAGAAAGGGATGATTATTCCCTGCATTTCTAGATCTGTTGCTGAAAAGAAACAACAGCAACACACAGAGAAATAAAGTGATTACAACAGTAAAATACCATTCCAGCGACTTAGCGTGTCAAATGACAGAAAGAATCCAACATTAAGAGAGTGAAGCAGATACCTGGCAGGGAGAGTGGTGAGACAGAAGATCTCTTGGATGTCTTTGATTTTGGCCAGCACCGTGTCCAGATGCTCAGTGTTGTCTGTGCAGAATTCTACCCGGTGACTGCCCTCGGCTGGATAGCTTGGCGCCATTGATGGATGCAGTGGGACGGAAGTACAGGCACCTGAGAAAAAAGTACAAGATTGCAGTTTTATAAAGCTTGGTAAGTGTCCTAATACTGATTTAGCACATATCCTAAAGAGATGCAACAAAAAGATGCAAATGCTGCACTTGAATCCATTTTCCCTTATCAGGACTGAGGACTTGCTGCTCTGTTGTCTCCATTAGGCACAGTCTAAAATAGAGTAAAATAGCAAAGCAGCTGATGGATAGACAACATTTGTCATTCTTAACACCATCCGTTTTATCCTAAGAATTGTATGAAACCAAAATAGCGTCTGGTTTGTAAATCAGGCTGGAAAAGACATAGCTGTTTTCATTTATGAGCCACAACACAGCATAAGAACCTAAAAGCTTTACCTTAAGTCCTTTGCAAACAACGAGATCTCGCGCTTTAGAAATTAAAGGTGGTGACTTGGGTGCCTAAACTTTGCATCCAAGATGCCCAATAAATACGCTGCACCAGTTCTGACTACAGCCAATTGTACAGTCATACATCTGGAACTGTCCTCTAGTGTTTGTGTCCGGCATGCCTCACCGAGATAAATTCCCTAGAGACGTGTTTGTGGGGTACTCAGAAGTACGGGGGGGGGCAGAGAAAAAGCCCTGAAATCGTTAAGTGTAAAAGCTGGAAGAAAGGGAAATGAGGGAAGGTCCCCACATAAAATAGCACATACTTAAGAATAATTTTAACCTTTTTTGTTTGTTTAACAGAATCTCACCGAGTCCCTTCGTTAGCCAGTTATTGACTCCGTGAGGTACGGCATCGTACGCTGTGTGTGGAGAGTAAATCCCGATCCTGTGCTCCAGAGCTCGCACCACCAGCCGCTCCTTCCAGGTCTTCCACGTCACCCGCTTGAGCGGCGTGAATATAGGAGGGTGGTAGGAAAGAACGAGGTCTGCCTTCCTCTGCACGGCCTCCTCCATCACCGCTTCCGTGAGATCGTTAGTGAGGAAAAGGGTGCTCACCGCGTGGGGAGGGCTCGGTTCCACCAGCAGCCCCACGTTGTCCCAGCTTTCGGCCAGCGAGAGGGACGCGAAGTCGTTCAGGGCTGTAACGAGCTCCCCGAGGTCCATGAGGGAGCGCGAGGGCAGGCGGCCCCAGGCGCGGACGCAGCAGAGAGGCCGGCGGGCGCCCCGCAGCATGCGGCACTCCGCCGGGGGCCGGCAGCAGGCGGGAACGAGCCCGGGCGATTCGCCGGCTGAAGCGCCGCCCGCCGGATCCCGCCGGAGCAGCGCTCGCCTCTGGCGGGGCCGGGCCGCGCTCGCCTCGCGCCGGGGGCTGAAGGCGGAGCCGCGCGCGGCCGCGCCCCTTCCGCCGCGCGAGCGGTGCTGGGGACGGCCGCCCCGCCTCTTCCTGCCGGCGCGGGAGAGCCGCGCGCTGCCTCGCGGCGGCGGGGCTAGGCCGCTGCCTCGGCAGGTCCGTACGCGGGCGGGGCGCGCGCTCGACAGCCGTGGGGCTGGGGGTGGAAGTCGCGGCGGAGCGGCGGGTCCCGGGCTGCCGGGAGCGGGCGGGCGGCAGCGAGCGCGGGCGGCCCCTGGGGCGCTCCAGCGGGCGGGGCCGGGCCCAAGCGGGGCGGGGCCGGCGCTGGCGGCTTCCCCGGCTTCAGTGAGGGGCCTGGCCCAGCCCGGGCGCGAATGAGGGCGGCGGTGCTAGCGAGGGGGTTAGCGCGTACCGCTGTGCAATCCCACACAGCCGCGATTCTGTTTTCCTCAGCGTGAATGCTTTGCTTGAGAACGTTGCTAAGATAAAAAACGTTTAATCCTGCGCTTGGATGCAGGTGCCTGGCTGTTGCAGGCAGGCAGCTGTCAGAAGGTGGCTCCGGATCTCGCTTCTGTGGAGGTATGGGCGTGTGGGTTTTTTTGCCTGTTAATTTCCGTCATTTATAAAACCATAATATTTGGAAAAGTTGTAACTGCTTAGTATAACCGTTCGTCTTGGGAAGATGGTGTTTTTTGTCACCACTCCCTTTCTGTAAGCTGTTTTGCTCTTCCAAGTTATTTACGTGCTGCATAGTTGGGTAAGGTGAGTGAAACGTTTGTCTGCAGTCACTTGGGTGGCACTGTAAAACTGTGTGGTGCAAAAGCATGTAACAGCACAAATATTTTAGAAACAGATTTTGAAAAGGTTTGGAAATTGGTGGAAAAAACCTCAACAAATTTCATATGTTTTCTTTGCAGGAAATTGCTGTATACAAGTCTACCTCAGCTTTTTGATAAGCAGTCATGGTGAGAACAGTAACCCTTTTTATATATTTTCATCCCTTCTGAAATGGAAAGAATTCACTGAAATGGAAAGTGAATAGCTGCTTTGCATCTCAAACTGTTACACGTTTTACTCTGCTGTGAAGACTTTGTAACAAAATGTTTAGGTTTTCATTTCAAACTTCTAACAAGATACCTTGAAAAGGAAAACAGGTCATTTACATCAGTCAAAAATACAATTACACTTTCAGTTCTGAGATCCTAAATTTTAATCCTGCCTTGACAAATATTTCGTAATCTAGTTTGGATTCTTTTACCACAGAAGCATTATTCAAGTTGCAAGCAGATAGCTCTGCTTGAGTGTTTGTAACCTATGCTTGCAAGCTTCTGAAAGTTTAGCAGATCGGGAAACAGGGATAAGACCGTGTGTCTTAAACCGTGCATACACCTTTTATAGCATCCTCATGGACACCGCAGCCAACTCTCTTCTCTTCTTCAGTTGTATACTTACAGAACAGTATGCCAGTATCAATGCGATGCTGATTTTGATTAGTTTTCTGGTACACTCATCCCCAGTATAGCCTCACAGTAATTGTTTTTGTGCAACGTAGCACTTTTCGTGGGAGCACTGTGACATATTTGGCCTACAGAGAGAGATTTGCTTAGGTGGCTGGGTAACTACAGTTTTAAATTTTATGGAGGTTATTTATACGTTCTTAAGAGAAGTGTGTAATTTTGTAGATTTGCTTGTTTGTGAAGGCAGATTATGTATGGTGCCATTCAGAACTGGCCTTGCCACTCAAAAGGCAGCAGGCAAGTAACACGCATCAGTTGTTCCTCTGGTTGTAAACCAGTGAGGTGTGCACACCACGCCATCATCTAAAACAGATACAGCCTTGGTTCTTCAACTTTGCAGTTAAGTGGCTGAGTAGGTCCAGTTTGAAAATGAATAATGTCTCTCTGGAGTGTAACAGTGTGAAACAGAGCTGCTGCGTTACCGTAGCAAACTTTGTATGTCCTGAAACTAAATGAAACCAAGAGCTTTCTGGTGATTTCACAGGGTATGTGGAAGGGTTGTGACAGTAGCCTTGCCTATGGCCATGTATTGAAACAGTGGTTATATACGGTGGGAACTTCCTTATGTTCGTGGTGGGACTGGGAAATAAAACTGATTCTGTTAGCATATCATTGCTGATTTGTTTATTATTTTCTGCCTTTTGCTCAGGCTGTCACACTGCATACGGATGTAGGAGATATTAAAATTGAACTGTTCTGTGAGCGTACACCAAAGACTTGTGAAGTAAGTCAAGTAACAGGAGCAGTATTGCCTCATGTTGAAACAAAGGAGTAGAAATAGTGAAGACTACAGAGGGGGTGAAGTGGCTTTTGCAATTCCTCTTTCCACATAATGGAATGCTAATGTTAAGCTGGTACAGTGCCTGTTCTGCTTGGGGAACTTGTGCACTGTCACACTGCCTAGAGCTCTGCAGCCTGTTTCTCACCAGATAGGGTTAGGGGCCACTTCTCTCCAAGTTCCAGCATCTCCCAAAGTGTCCTTTGCCCCTAAGGAGAAATATGGCACATGGCCTGGGATTCCTAGATTTCCCTGGGTTTGCTCACACTCACACAGATTTGATTTTAATTTAAAAGAGTAAGAATCACTCCCAGTTTGTCAGAGGCCCCAGTTTTTCCTTTCTGCAGTAAACTTAAGCTTAAATTGAAATAATTTACTTTTTAACTAAGAAAGCTGTGTCATGAAGTTATTGATTAAAAATTTACATTTACAAAATAAAAATGTTGACTGGACGTGATACTTCTGAGCATGTCTCAGGCTTCTTGTTTGTTCCTCATGTCAGACAATTTTGTGCTGTAAGCTTTATTTAAAATCCTTTGTCTCTGTGATGGTGTCAAAGGAGCATAGTAACTATAATTTATGACTATTTTGTGGCAGTGCTCTGTGGAGTTCACATGCTCACAGTGCAGTGTAGAGGCAAAAGGGTTAGTCTTCGTCTTGCCGATGCTGTCGTTTTAGTAAAAGGGTACTGTTTCTGAATTGTTTGTTAATATGGTTTGCTTCATTTCCTTAGAATTTCCTGGCTCTTTGTGCTAGTAACTACTACAATGGATGCGTATTTCACCGGAATATAAAAGGCTTCATGGTTCAGACAGGGGATCCATTAGGTAAATTCTTCTCTCCAGGACTCTCTGTAGAAAAATGTCCGTAAAAATAGTATATAAATATAATAGAAATAGAAAGAAATTATAAGTTTGAATATTAAACCCAAACTTAAATAAAGTAAAAATAAAATATAAAAATTGTTGATAGAGTTTTTTGTGATGAGATTAGTTTTCTCTGGTGAGCTTGCAGAAGAGCAGCTGTTACCCTAGTTCGTGCATCAGTAAAGCATTCTGCAAATTTTAGTTTTTCCAGCTGTTTCCACTAAGTAAAATGGTTCTGCTGACTTAGCAGCTGTTGAACAGGTAGCAGTTTCTACTGTGGTTTCTCTGGTTTCTGCCTGGAAAGGCTACACTCCCTCTGAAGCATTTGGGGAAAATGTCCCAGACAGTGGCAGCTGTTTGGGAGAGAATCTTATTCAGCTGTGTGTCTGTTTGTACTTGTATTGAATTTAATTTGAGGATATGTCATGTTTTGTTACACTACCTAATAGGTGTACCTTATAGAGAGTTATGTCTCTGCTCGGTATCAAGACGTGAGAACCCGATCCCTGCCTCAAACAAATTACAGGCTGTCTGGGCTCTTTGTTGTAAAATGTTGCCACACTACATAATTTCTGGATTTTTTCAGTCCAAAAATCAGTAAGCTGTTGTGGTGCTTCTTTGTCAGGCACTGGGAAAGGAGGTAACAGCATCTGGGGCAAGAAGTTTGAAGATGAATTCAGTGAATACCTAAAGGTATTTCTGTGCTCTCAGTATGCGGTTATGTTTTCATATGAATTTTCTTTACAGGTTGGAGAAAACCAGCATTGTGCTGTACTGTATCGAATATCTCTTTTGTAATTGTGAGCAAAGTATAATGCTGCAGTAAAGGGATAGAAAGATTATTATTCAAATAGGAGTAGGCATTTCTGTACTTGGCAAGTTAGGTTTGAGGCTTTTCATCACTGAGAACTGAAGTAGAAAGAATTTTTAACAAAGTATTTTTCATGCACTGAAGAAGGCAAAGAAGTAATTTTTCACTGTAAGAGCAATTCTGTGGAGCTAGTTATGGACTGTGATGGAATGTATTAGCAACCAAGATCTGCTCTTAATAATGGTATTGAGGCAGAGTACTAAGTCACAGAGCACTTTGTACAGTTTAAAGTCCTGCTTTCACAGATGTGTATTCAGGTTGAGGTTTTTCCCCCTCTTTCAGCACAGTGTCCGTGGGGTAGTTTCAATGGCAAACAATGGTCCGAATACCAATGGATCGCAGTTCTTCATCACTTACGGCAAGCAACCGCACCTAGACATGAAGTACACTGTGTTTGGAAAGTAAGTGATCCAGCTGCGTGCCTCCTTATAGTGTTAGTGTATGAGGGATCTGAATATTTCAGGGCACATGCAATGCAAATTCAGAAGCTTCTGGTTCTAAAACGCTTTAAAATATTGGATGTGTATATGTAAATGTACGCTCTTGCACTGTCACCAGAATTAGGTGCTCCAAAATGCTGCTCCTTTTTTCTTAGTGGGGAATTCAGTGGAAACGGGCAAAAGTCATACCTCAGGAATGGAGCTGTTTTCTGTCTTTTTTTTTATCCCCCCGCCCAGTTATTCCAGCTTGCCTTTTCATCCATGCCCAAACAGATGCAGCCCGATTTTAAGCAAACTCCAGAATAGCTGGATACACGGTTGTAGGATTTACCGAAAAGCAAGAATCTGGTTTGGGACTGGAGAGGGAGATGGGTGCGGTGCTGACATGGTCATGCTTCTGTTTGGGTGGACCTTCCTGTTGGTCAGATAAAACTCATGGGACTGACAGTTTATAAAATCAGATGAAGTTGTTTAATGTACGTATTTTAAAACACTCTTATGTTACTGCTGATAATAAATATATCATCCTTAAAGCAAATGTTTTAATTTTTGAGTCTTTCGGATGCTGCTTTTTCTATCTCAGAATCATGGTAATTTCTTTCACTTTGTTGTTAAGAATTCTCTAGTGTACAAGTGAATCTGCTGAGAAAAAGTCGCCTTTAAGTTAAATATTCAAAGGAAACTATCGGAATGTGAAAATACTATTTTCTAGCAATTGTATTGTTTATAGGCATCTAAGTATAGATGTGCCTTTCATTTCTGAGTTAGTTTACAAATATGATAGAAAGGAGGCTCTTAGGACATGTTTATTAGAAAAGAGTAGAGGCTCTGACAGTTGCACTTTGCCAGTTTGTCTGTGGCAGTTTAAGATACTCCTGCTTCAGTTGCAGAATCAGCAGAATGGCACGTGCAGCCCCTTCTGGCCCACGACCCGGCATCCTAGATTCAAAGAGTTGATGAATGTGACCGAGTTGAACAGTGAACAGCAGATGTTTTCTGCCAAGTCCGTTACTGGGGAATAAACTGCCAAGTTTTACCAGAACTAGTTATTTAAACAAAAAGTGAGAGGTTCATTAGAAGAATCTCTCTTGCCACTTCTTCCACCTGAATAGGAAATCCGAAAGCCTAAACATGTTTGTGCCATTAGATTTACACAGTTACTACGGTCTTGCCTTTGAGTCAGAAGGTTAGAAATTACAATCTCACCTATCCTATGGCTGGTCAGTCCTGCCTGCCAGGAGGTGCAGCCAGGGTCTTTATACAGCTATGGTTGGTATAAAATACGGTATTGTCAGGTCAGTGGGAATTATTTGTACTTTCTATCAGAATCTGGAATGGATGCTTAATATTTCCTTTGAGAACATGTTATATACCGTATATATTGTTTTGGCTGTCTTATTTGTATCATTTGCTTGCAAAGTCTTCGTTCTATGATACTTAACGGTAAAGAGCTTTGAGCTATCTCAGTTGTGAAATTTACATCGTTATTAGGAGATTCCTAGCACTTCTGCTTTTCTTCCAGAGTTATTGATGGCTTGGAGACCCTGGATGAGCTGGAGAAGCTGCCTGTGAATGAGAAAACCTACCGACCTCTTAATGATGTTCACATTAAAGATATTACAATTCATGCCAACCCTTTTGCTCTGTAGCCACAGAGTGCCTCAGCACATTCTTTAGTGACTGGTCAGACCAACTGCTGGGGTGTGGGGTTTAAAGTGTCATTAAGAAGGATTGCTTGAGCCGGATCATATCTTCGCTCACTGAATGCAGGATTTTCAGGTGTTGGCATTGTTTGGGAGCTGTCACAGAGGAGGCTTGTGCTTTACAAGCCAGTTTTTCCAGAGCATCTTCCAGGATTTGGGTTTTTTAACATTGTTTTTTATACTTGTAAAATAAGAAGAGACTCAGAAATACATATGTTTTGGCAAATCTTTTTCTGCCTTATCTGTCTTAGTGATACTGTGTTGAAACAATGTCCTTTGCTACAATTTCATACTACCAGTTTTCTGGAACATTCTCATGTAAATCCTAACCTTCCTTACTTTACTGGGTTTTTTTAGAAAACCAAGTAAGATACACAATTTTTTCCCCCTAGGTGAGAGGAGCAGTGTCATAGATAGATGAAACCTTTCTCTCCTAGAGGATTAAAGAGCATGTTTAGAGGAGTGCTTGCTCTTGTACTGCTGTGGTGGAATGGTAACCTCTTCAGCCTTCCCGAAAGGTATGTCAGAAACACTCGCTTCTGCTGCTTGTGCAGTGCTTTTGGTATGAAAGAGTAAGTGTTTGTGTCTTTAACATAGCTGTTGATCAAGACCAGGTAACCGTGGTTTTACTGTAAGTTGTTTTTCATCACTTTATTGCACAAACAATAGGGGGTAAACACACCAAAAAGTAGTGACAAAAAGGCTGTGGTCAGACTTCTAATCAAGAATATCCTGGTGTACCCAAAATAATAAAAGATACTGTGGCCACGATGATGTTGAACAAATGAGAGAGGTACGTTGTTTGGTCTTTGTTTGAGACCAGATATCGTTGGACTCAAATAAGAAAGCTTGCAAGGAGGTACAGAGATAGCCGATTATTGACCGGTCAAAAGGAAGAATAGAATACATGCATACATAATGCATGCGTGTATATCTACATACACATGTGTGTGATCCTGTGCTCAAGGCTAAGCATAAAATAAACTGGCATAGGCAGGGAAAACAGAGTGATTTGTACACTTTGAAAAAGCCGTTCTCCACCTTGGGTGTACTGGGAAAAGAAGAATGTTCTCTTTGTTGCAAATTTAAGAAAAAAATGCATTTGGGTATCAGGTTATATTCGTAAGGCAGGAAAAAATCTATGCGTTTTCACAGAGGTTCACTTTGACTACAGTACGTAGAGATGAGAGGATATGTTTCTAGTCCCAACTGTGCCTGAGAGAGACAAACAGGAGAGAGTACCCACAGTTCCTGCATCCACCTCATACCATTCTGGACTTCTTCCCCCAGTCCTCTTTGGACTCTGTCAACATCACTTAGCGAAGTCCATTCTCATATATATGCCTTGTAATCCTGGGGAGGTCCAGGTCCAGCTGACTTGCCATCTGCTTTAGACGAATATTTCCCATCTTGAGACTTCGCTGCTTAAAATAAAGAGGGGAACTTATTTGCAAGAGAAGGGCAACGGTACGCCAGGTACAGGTTACTGAGGCTTTAGTGAGCAGAGTTAATTAGTACTCTCTCTCTCTGGGACAAAGTTTCTGTGTTCTGTGTGGAGTGTTGCTGAAAGCTCCCAGCCCTTGCTCCAAACTTCATACATTTTACCATAATACTTCAGTCAGTTAAGTAAAGGATTTAACTACTTTATCTCTGTGCTTTCTGTCTATTCTATATAACCAGTGGAATGAGCAAGTAGACGGAAACATGCAACTGCGTGTTTAACTGTTACATTAACACTTCTGTGCAGAAGGACGTACTGGAAACTGTCCTACAGTGCAAAGGAACCAATACTTTTAAATGTTGACATCTAGCACTGAACTGGGAACAGTTTCAGGTCTATTTGTTTTTTTCCTCTCTACAAAAAGAAGGTTATTACATACAATGTGTGAAATACAGGGACACCATGCAATTTGCTCTCTGGAAGACACATTAAATTTAGATGCTTTCTTTTTTTATCTAAGGCTGTGTAATGAAAGGAGAGTGATCTTATGGGACAGGATTACATCCCAACTTCTAAAAATTGTTATGCCTATTTTCCTGTTTGTGGCTCTGAACCCCTCCCAGGATCTCCTTGACAACCTGGAATACAACAGGAAAAATAATGGTGGGTTTGGTCCCATGCACTTGTTGAAGAGAAAGCAAAACAGAGTAGGAAGTAACACAGCTGCACAAGTATGTGATTTTTTTTGTGGGCAGTCACTGGGTACAGCATACATGCAAGGTAGTTCTGGTGATGTGTATAATCCTTCCAGTAGCAAAAGTGTTGCAGAGTGCTGCTCTTGGTGGTGTTGGCTTGTGCTTGGTGAAATCCTCTGTTTGCTTCCATCAGTTTGGCCCTTTATCACAAACACTAGAGCCACAAGGTGAGCTGTCAAAATAAATCTACCCATGCAAAGAAAACTGTGTACATTAACACAACAATCCTGCGTTATGACTGCGATGGAGGGTCTCATCATGTATGTTCTAGATTCTTGGACCTCTGCAGGCATTAGAAAAAACATAGGTAAGGCTAGTGTTGGAAATACGTTTTGGTGGGAGCAGTACTTGATCTCAACTGGAGAGCAATGGGCAAAAAGAAAATAATCTTTTTATTGTTATTTTTATGTTATCTATGGTGCGTTATCTATGGGCAGTGTCAAACTTGCACGTGTAATGTAGGTACATTGATCAGAGGGCTAGGTGGCAAAACAGATTTTAAAAACAGCACAAAGAGAGAGGAGGGTCATTCATCAGGGGTGGAAGTGTTTCACTAGGTTTAAGCCTTCCCAGAATAAAAAAAATCATTGGGTTGTAGGGGGAGCTGATGTGTATAGGCTGTTGCAGTGTTTCAGAACTGCTGTACCCTTGGGTGTTCTCTCCCCACATGAATTGGAGTGCACGTGAGATGTTTGCTTACTGCGGGTTTTTGGGGAGCCGACCTTCGGGCATGATGTGTGGGGCTGGCGGCAGAGGTGACAGCCTGGAGGCAGCTGGCAGGCTCGAGCTGCATCTGAGTGAGCTGGTGGCTGGTGGCTGCGGTGTGGCACAGGCAGCTGCGGCAGGGTGGTGAGCAACAGGGCGGTAGTGTTGCGGGAGGGTCCGCAGCTTGGTTTTTCTTCATTCTGTGGGTATGGAAGGCTGGTCTGTGTGTTACTGATTTGCTAATAAGTTAAGATTGATTGAATTTATTTGATTTTATAAAATCATTTTTAATAGAAATATAGAGGGATAAGAAACATATTTTAATGAAACTTATAGTTGCACAGTAAAAGCTGTTATGAAATCCTTTGTACAGTCCCGTACCAAGGCCAGAAGAAGGGGCTAGAATCAGTGTTTAAAACTTAGGTAATAAATTTAGGGTTTGAAAGGTTTCTTTGTAGTTAACTAGTCTTCCGTATGTAGGAAGTGTATTGAGATGTCGAAATATAGGATTAATGGGAAGTGGCGAGAGTCGACTGGAACAGCGAACTTTAGTAAAAGGTAATTCTGGCAGGGGGAGATCGTGACCACCGACTCATACACCACCTACCCAAATGGTACCCCAGACCCATTTCTGGACCTTTCTAAGCTCTACTGCACAGAATCGCATATGGGAGGAGAGTATGTTAATGATTTCTGGGAAATACTATGGTTATGCGTGAATACTTGATGAATATGTGTGAATAAGTTCTATATATGGTGTCTGATTTTGAAGCTTGGTGTGTGTTGAGGGGACTCGCTCACGCACCCGGCCATCAATAAAGAAGTGGCTGCTTATCTACATCACAGTGGGGTCGATAAGTTCTTCATTCCGAGGTTTCGGTAATGTGCACTTGGTTGCATTTAGTCTGGTTTTGTTTATGTTCTGTTTTGGATCTGAAAACATGACTGGGAGCTAGTAAAAGATACAAGACATGGGGGAAAAAACACAGGGGGGCAGGGCATGAGATGACACGAGAAATGGCATTCAACCATTTGGATTTTTTTAATGCCGGTGATTTACAAAGAAATTGTTAGTCACGTGTGGCCCTTTAAGGCTCTGTTGATTTACAGCCGACTACGTGCTTCGGAAGCCTCCCGCCGCCCCTGCGGGGAAGCAGGCGGTGAGGTGCGCCATCACCCAGGGTGAACAGCGGCGGCACGGCGGGCCGGACTCTGGGCCCCGGCCCCGCGCCGCCCGCTCGGGCCGCCGCGCCGGGGGGAGGGCCGCGCGGTGCCGCTGGCGAGGCCGGGCGGGCTGGGCCCGAGGGCGCGGGCTGAGCTGGGCCGGGCTGGGCTGGCGGCCCCGCCCCCCGGTGACGCCGCGGGCGCGCCTCTGTGACGCGACAGCGCGCTCCAGAACGTTCCTGGCAACGCCATTTTGTGGCGGGCTGCGGGGTGAGGGTCGGCGGCCGGGGCCGGCGGAGGTGGAGGTGGAGGTGGGGCGCCGCGCGCTTGCTGCGGCCCCGTGCCGCCGGGCGGAGCGGAGCGGGGCGAGGGGCGCCGCCCGGTGCGGGGGCACGAGTGCTGCCTGCCGCCGGTGGGGGGTGGCCGGCCGGCCGGCGGCTCGGCCCGTCCCGTCCCCGCCGGAGCAGGCGGGCGGCGCGGCCGGGGCGCTCCTCTCGCCGTGCGGCCGCCATGTTCTCTGCCCGCGCCTTGCTCCGCGCGGGGAGAAAATGGCTTCGCGGCTGCGGCGGGGGGCGGGGGGGCGCGCGGGAACGGGAGCGCCCGGCGGCTGCGATCGGCGCGGGGCTGGGAGGCGCCCCCGGGCGCGCGCAGCACGTTACGTGCCTCGCGGAGCGAGATGCGGGGCGGGGCGAGCGGGAGCCCCGCGGCCCGGCCTGGCCGCCGCACGGGGCGGGGCCGGGGGCCGTACGAGGCGGGAGCGCGGGGCGCCGGGCGCGGCGGCTGGGAGGCCCTCGGTGCGGGGCGGGCTGCCGGCCCGCGTGCCCTTAGCGGGGACCGAGCCGGAGAACCTCGCGGTGTAAAAAACAGCGTGGTAGGAAGAGCAGGGGGAACCCGCAATCAGGTATTTGAGGGAGAACGCGGTCTTCCTTGTAGTGTTAGCTTGGCAGCTCATGGCTCTGGAAACGAACCGTTTGTCTGCGGGGTGTAATTCAAAGAGCAAAATGTCCCTGTCACAGATGCGGCATTCCAGGCGAACCAACCATCCCGGCTGGGGTAACGGAGAAAGCCCGGACCACCGGGGGTGCGATAGTGCCGATACGAGCCGGAAGAGGTCGGTCGGTCGTGCACGGGAGAGCAGGCACCGCAGGCGGGATCTTCCCCAGCTTCCTGACAGGTAACTGTAACTTTTTCATTTCTGATGCCAGCAAACGTGTGTTTTTAAGATTTCTGTTATTCTCATCAGGTCATCTGATAATGTATTCGGAGGTGTCTTACAGCTTAAAACAAAAAGCCGTCTTATAGGGGTACTAGAATTATTTTAATAAAGTTTATTTGGTCCTTTGTTTCTAGTACACGTTCAGAAACCAAATCTATAAATGAAAGAGACCATCGTGAACGACGCTATGTTGAAGAATACAGAAACGAGTACAATCAAGGATGTGATATGGGGCATCACAGCAGCAGATCATCAGGTCGTAGTGGGACGAGTAGTTACAAAACGAAATACAAGACGCATCACACTACCTGTCATCATCATCGTTCACAGGTGGAGTGACCAATTTTAATTTAGGAAATTTTTTTCATTATTATTTTAAGAAGATAGATTCTTATCTGGGTGGTAGTAATTGAGTGTGGGGGTTTGGGTTATTCTGTCAATAATATTGATAGTTTATTCCTTTAGCTAGTACTAGTAGATAAATTCTTTATGCTAGGATTTCATTTCCTTCAGTGAAAACGCAGTTTGCGGGTATGCCTGTGATACCACAGAACACAGCCTTGCGGTACGTTCACTGGGCATATTTGAGCAGATCAAGCGATCGTGACCATCAATTGGAGTACTTGAAATACAGGCATCACTTTGATGCTTTCAAAATTTTTCTTACAACAAGCATTTATTTCAGCCCTACTTGAAAAATTCAAGCGCAAGTTTTTAAACCGGCTTTTGACTAAGTATCACTGAAATAGCAAGTCAGGTTCTTACTATTCTTATTTTTTTTATTTATACAGTAAGATGTGTTAAGTATCACTGAAAAAATCTGTGGAATCAGTTATGTATGATATCTGCCCACTAACAGGGCATTTTTTCTGATCTTTGTTAAATATATGTTAACTCTTAAAAAAGCTGAAGATAGGGTTTATAGTTTTAAGACCTTTGGCTTAGACAGCCTAAAGTAAATGTATAAGCTGTTTATGATTTTTTAAAAAAAATTTGTATGAAATACTCCGACCAATGATGTAATCTCAGTTACTTAACGTGGGTATTTTAATTTGGCCACAAGGCTATTTTATATATATACATACATAGATATAAAAAAGATAATTATTAAATCCTTTTGCTTTAAAAAAAGAAAATACGGGCACTGAAATCCTAGAGTAAAATACGGTGAACCAATCTTCTAAAAGAAAAACAATTGTGTTGTAATTTTTTTGTTGCCTTGCCACTTTTGAGTATCTCATCTGAAAATCTGTTCCTTGCCATGTTTTTCTCCTGTAACATAAACTATGTGCCCTGTGAATTTCCGGGGACTGAATTTGAAATTGCTCCTGCCAACTGTTTGTGGCCTGGCGTGTATCTGAATGCCTGAATATCTCCCCGCTGAATGAATTTCGTATTCTGACCTGAATTCACTCGGGTTTATTGATTGGCTGGACGATCTTGGTGCCGTTCCAGAAGAGTCATCGAAGGAAAAGATCCAGGAGTGTAGAGGATGATGAGGAGGGTCACCTGATCTGTCAGAGTGGAGACGTACTAAGTGCAAGATGTATAGAATATTTTTCAAAATTTATTAACTTTTCAGATAGAATAAGTTCTTTTAGCATAAGATGTGAGGGGGCTTTGGAAGTCTTTTCTTTCTGTCTTGACTTGTTTTGTTTGGGGGTGGGGATTGTTACTCTTTTTCTGTAGAACTTAAACACACTCCTTTTTTCTTTTTCCCTCCCCCTGCCCCCCTGCCCCCCCCAAGTAGTAAATGAAGTTAATGAACCTACTAGAACGAGATGCCTGTAAATGTACCTTGATGAGAGTTGTCCAATAACACCTCTCAAACCAGACATTGACAAGTTAAAGCAGCACAGTCTAGAATAGCTTCAGTGATAGTACTTCATCTGTTTGTTTGTTTTGGTTTTCTTTGTTTGCTTTTTTTAAAAAAAAAAAAACCTGAGTAACTTCACAGCTTCTGTGACTGAGAGTTCTTGTCTTTATAGATGAGATCGTTGCTACTTTGGGTGAAGGAGCTTTTGGAAAAGTAGTGGAATGCATTGATCACAAAATGTAAGTCTGTAATTAAAGCCACGTGTAACTTTTCTTACCGCTGCTACCATAGTGCTGTTCATGAAGTGCTTTGGGATTGTATCAGGTTTTGCAGGTGCCCCGCGGCCTGGTAGAGGTCAAGGGCTGATGGGGAGGGGGTGGCCTAGACAGCGTGGGGTGAAGCTGCACCCCCACACTGGGCGGTCCTGGGGTCTGTACCACCCCCAGTCTGTACAGTCAGTACAGTCTCTTGACCTCCCGTAGCTTGCCTTACAAGTATCTCTGGCGGTGCTGTGCCGTTTGGGTTCTAGCAGCGACTGTATTGCAAATAAAGGGATTTTGTGCTGGACGGCAGTTTCACTGCGTGCAGAACAGTGTGAAGCTAGGCTGGCTGTAGTCACTGCACAGGGTGTGCGACACCTCAGTTTGTGCTGCTGGAGCGGCTGAAGGCGGCTTGTCATTTTTGACAGTCGTGTTGTGCTGTGAGGTGTGGAGGTGTGGAAGTTACTCCAGTATTAGCTCAGTACATGTAAACAGAAAGGGGAGGTAAATGGGGCTTTTAACCTGTAAGAGTAATACTAATATATATAAGGTATCATCAAGTATGTTTTCAAAAATGTAAAGATTAAATTTTAGTTCTGTTTGTGCATTGACGAACCTTGGTTATGTCACATCAGTATGTACTTAAAAAAAACCCCGACCTTTTCCTGGTGAGGTTGCTGCCCTTTTAAACAATGTATATAGTGATTACTGAACATCGTTAGTTAAAACTACTCATTGTTCTAATGACTGTTGGAACCTGTCTTTGCAGGGAAGGCAGACATGTCGCTGTGAAAATTGTAAAAAATGTTGATAGGTACTCCGAAGCAGCTCATGCAGAAATACAAGTCCTGGCGCATTTAAATGCATCTGATCCCAACAATACGTAGTAAGTGTACAAAGCTGACTGCGCTTTGTTCTGGCTTTAGAAGTTCTGTGGCATCGCTTTCTGTAACGTGTGTCGTACGTAGCTCAGCATCATGCAACTTCCTGTTGCAATTCATGCGTTTTCCTGCCTTTGCAGTCGCTGTGTCCAGATGTTAGAATGGTTTGAGTACTATGGACATGTTTGCATTGTTTTTGAGCTGCTGGGGCTCAGCACCTATGACTTTATTAAAGAGAATGGCTTTCTGCCGTTTCGGCTGGACCACATTAGACAGATGGCGTATCAGATCTGCAAATCTGTGAACTGTAAGTACGTTTCTTTCCTTGCTTTGTTAAATGCGCTTTGTGGAATTGGCTAACTCTTCTTTTGTTACCTCGCAGTTTTGCATTTGAACAAGCTGACACATACAGACCTCAAACCAGAAAACATTTTATTTGTGAAATCTGACTACGTAGAAGAGTATAACCCCAAACTGGTAAATTGCTGTCCTCTTCCCCACCTCCCCCTCAGCCACTATCTGGGTGTATTTGGTCACTTGCGTCTATCTTCCTGCGTTTCATTTCAGAAATGCGATGAACGCACACTAAAAAATCCAGACATCAAAGTTGTGGACTTCGGGAGCGCAACGTACGATGACGAGTATCATAGCACCTTGGTGTCTACAAGACATTACAGAGCTCCTGAAGTGATCCTAGGTCAGTAGCAGCCTCTTAGGCTGATCTTTTCACCCGAGATGCTTTTGTGTGCCGTTGAAGCGTGCCACAGAAGTGTTGTGCATCTTGCTTGAACTGTTTGCAGTCTAGTACAAACATGGATCTTTTTCACAGCACTGGGATGGTCACAGCCATGTGATGTCTGGAGCATAGGATGCATCCTCATCGAGTACTACCTGGGATTCACAGTATTTCCAGTAGGTAACAGTGAACCTCAAAATGACACAGCATGTGTAATGCTCCTCAGGTTGGTGAAAATCTGCTATGGGGAGGTGGGGGACTAAGGGGAATGGTCTGTGCAGGAAATTCAGCTGCATTTCTCTGTAATGCTGAGTCGAAGAGAACAGAAGACGCAGGCCCAAAGGAACTTTCTCAGCAGGTCCCTACAGGTTGATTTCAGTAAACATTTTGGCAGCAGCTTGACAGGAAGGATCACCCCGTTAGCATTTGTAACTTACAGTAATTTACACACTAGTAACAGATGCAGCTTTATCTGTCACCACCAGCAAACACTACTCAAAATACTTGAATTCTGTCATCTTGACCGTATTGCTGCAACTCCAAATTTATTAGCAAAGAAAGAAAAGGTAGGGCCAAGGGAAAAAAACCTCCAGTATATTGTAACTTATTTCAGGAACTGATGACTAGAGCCTCTCTTCTTTCCTTGATCTGAAATTGATTACTCTTTGCAGAGTACAGTCAAAAATGAAGCAAGGCCAGGGTGTGGTGGTTGCTCACTGTTAGAAGTTACTAAAACTTTGTCTTGACTTCCCTGCAGACCCATGACAGCAAAGAACACCTGGCAATGATGGAGCAAATACTGGGGCCCTTGCCAAATCATATGATAAAGAAAACCAGGTAATTATGGTTTTCCATACTGGACTACTATAAATACTTTCAGATTTGGTTTAGCAGCACATTTTTTAAAGTTTAATAAACTCAGATTCATCCTTTTGCTTTATTTAACAAGCTGTCCACTCTTGAGGAGTGTTCCCAAGCTGTGAAGGAACATGCTAATAAACTTCTATTGAAGGGACAGAACAGAATCTCTGAGTAACAAACTGTGGTCTGTTTAAGGAAACGCAAGTATTTCCGTCATGACCGGCTGGACTGGGATGAGCACAGCTCTGCTGGCAGATACGTCGCAAGGCGCTGTAAGCCACTGAAGGTAGGCTGACAGAAGGAAAATGCTTTTGGGGAAGAGGAGCTTTAGGTGCAGTTAAAAGTAAAATTAAAAAAGAAATGCATTTTGTTGTTTTCTTCATGAAGGAATTCATGACCTGCCATGATTCTGACCACGAGAACCTCTTTGACCTCATTCAGAAGATGCTCGAGTATGACCCAGCCAAGCGCATCACTCTTGAAGAAGCCCTGAAACATCCTTTCTTCTCCCCCCTGAAGCAGAGGAAAAGGGCGCTGTCTCCTGCAGCGGAACAGGCTGACACAGATGTCAGCACACCAAAGAAACACAGAAAGTGTTAAAGTACTTATTGCGCACTTAATTTGTAAGAGCCTTATTTTGTATTGTAACTCTTTGGATACTGAAGTTAAATCCAGCTGCTGGCATAAAACTTATTTAAGAAAAAGGTAGCGATGCACCTGGTTACATTTGCTCAGTAAACACAGATCTCAGCATATGTGCGCTTCTAAAGAAGAAAAAGAGCACCCTCTAGAAAACACGCCTACTTACCAGCAAGGAAGTGTTACCAATTGTGTTTTATTCAACTGTCACTGGAATAGCAAACACCCTTTTAAGTGTCACTGATGCTTCCTTTTTGGGCGAGAGAACAGACACAGCCCTTATTGGATAAGGATGGCCTTTATTTGGTTAAAAATAAGGTACAAAGTAAGGAAGATCACTGTAGTACTGAACAGATTGCACTGTGATCACAAGGGGGGAGGGTGTGTTTTGTTGGGTTTTTTTGTTTTGTTTTTTTTTATTTTAGTAGGCATATTCTGGTTACCATCATTCAGTTAATGCTTATTTACTAGCTTACAACAGTATATTCTTTACTTTTACCAAATTATGAATTATCCTTGAATTGTGAGCTGTCCTGAGAATTACATTTAAGAACTTAAAGTTTCAGGGTAGAGATAAACAGTTTGGTTTGACGTGTCAACTACCAGCATGAAGGAGTCTGTAAAGTTCAGGGAGAGGGTGGCATTCTGCCTGCCTTGCCCCCAGCAGCACGCACCGAGCCCTGGCGCAAGCAAGCTGCTCAGCCAGCGAGCTGTCGGGCAGCTGCCTGCGGGCTCCTCTCCAGGAGAGCGGTGGCGCGACTGCCCCTGGCTGCAAGGCAGGCTCGGACACGCCTCCCTTGTCCCCCACCATCATTGCCATTCGCTGCCACCAGAACAGCTTCTCTCCGGTAGGACACAGAGCTCCCTAGAGCAGGGCAGTTGGAATGGAGGAAGAGAGGGCTGCTTTATGCTGGAAGCAGGGTGAAGAGATGAAGTCCTTGGGGAGACAGACGGACAACCACCGATGGATGGGGTTGTTGGGAGCAAGTGGTACAGACAAGCATCACAGCAAGTTAGCACACAAGCCATGGCCTCTTCAGAGGCTTTTTACAGTTTTAATTTGCAAACAGAACTGCCATAAATCTCATTCACCATATCATGTCTACTGAAATAATAGATAGAAAACCCGAAGGGTAAAATTAATCTTGTTGTGGAAGGCCTTAAATTACATTATTACAGTAGAAAATACAGGAGGTAGAATATAACTGAAAGGACAAAATGCAGATTAAGAGTCAAATCTATAATGGCTCCTGTAAGCTACGTAAGACATAGTTTTAAAAACTAAACCCAGTATTTCAGTAACTATAGAAAACGGTTAATGTAAATTGCCATGAGAGCCCTTATATCATGCTTGATACAGGGAGGTAGGATGTAAGAATCAGAAGGACACGTGAGACATGACACTATCTACAGCTCCTGTTTGCTTTACTGAGGACAGTGCTTTGCAGGTCAGTCGCCCTCTTCAGCTTCAGACTCTGACTCTGGAACAGAGAGACGGTTGGAACTGGCAGCCAGCAGCCCAGCCCCCCGCAGCCCACCCCACCCCCCCCCAGCTCAGCTGCTGCCCTGCACAACGCCTCCACCTGTATTGCACGGGGCGGGGGACACACAGAGGGGGACACCACCACCCAGTCCAGAGGGGCAGTTCCCACCCTGCATGCCCAAAACAAAGCATCAGCACACAGAGGTTCCCAAAATGAGCCTGTAAACTGAGCTGCTGCTTACCTTCTTCAGCATTTTTGAGCCATTCAACAAACTTCTTCATTTGCTCCAGAAAGACACTCTTTCCTTTTGCAAGATGTGCATCTTTATACCACTTCAGGATGGGTTCTTCACTCAGAACTTCAGCTGTAACATGTCCAAGAGCAGAATTAACACAGTGCACCACGGAATGCCAGCTGGTGAGAGCCCCTGACTGGCAGCTTCTGCTTCCTCCCCTGGAAGCAGCACCACAGGCCCCTTCCCTGGGTATGGCTGGACACACCTGCACCCATACAATCGGCACCCACTTCAGAGTGGCTGCTGGGGGTTTCCTGAGCACTGCCCCCTAACAGGCTCGAGTATTTTGTAGCTATTTGCAGCGACACGCTCGTAAGGAAAGCTTCAGTCAACAGTTAAGGACAGATGCAAATTCCCTGAAGCCCAAAGTACACCACAGGAAGCATTTAGGTTAGTTTTACAAGTACAACATGATCTTCAGTTTAACGTGTTTCCTGATGTTCCCACAGGCATACAGCATGTTTTGCCCCAACACCTTATAACAGCCATTTAAGAGAGCCTAGAGCACCCCACGGCACCCTGGTGGCCACCATCTCTGGCTATTTACAGTCAATGTTCAGAGAGCGCACTAAGAACACACTGTCACGCGTCTTTCCCTATGTGATTGGCCAAAGAGCCTCTAAAACCTGAGTTCAGCTTTGATCTACCACAACTCTTAAAGCCTAGAGACAGGCAGCACCCTTGGCTAAAGGAGTGCTTCCCCACGTGCCAAGGACAGCTGCATCCACCTTTGTGTTTCACTGCTCCACCTCTGCAAACCAAAGGTAGAAAATTCTTCAGCACATGAAGTGCAATGGTGTAGCACTGACCTACCCTAAAGGTCTTAGCAGGACTGAAGCCTTCTGCAAATACAGGCTTTAAAAAACCCCAACCAAACAAGAGCAACCCCACAAAACCCCACACAGAAGTTACCTTTATAGAAGAGCACCACGATTTTCTGGAAGGCCTTCATGAAGTGAATGTTGTCATAACAATACTCCTGAATCTTCAACAGAAGAGTCAGCTCTGACTGACCTTGGGTAGTAAAGGCAGCGAGTAGAGGGCTGTATTGCTGTAACGGGAAGGACAGGTTGGCGCACACAGAGCACCGCGTGTATCACCTGCCTAAACTGGTTTCATGTGGCAATGCCTGCCCCCCCTCAGAGCGCCCCTGCAGAAGTCACACCGCTGTCCCCTCAGCAACGTGGACTATAAATACCACCGTTACAAGGAGTAGTAGTCCCTGTCTAACGCTGTCTCTGTGTGAGGGGGGGCTGTATGTTCAAACTCACTCAGAAAGGGAGCTGGAGACAAGAGGAAAGCCCGAGCCCTATCCAACGGGTGCTGAAGTCCTCACTCAAGCTACAATACCTTCAAGTGCTTAATGGCTTGCTCTGCTACCAGCTCCTCCTTTTTGTTCCATTCCACTGTGCTCATCACACTCGACCAGATTATGGCTACCACAGTTTGTTCCGAGATGTTGTTTTTCTTCATCTCCTCCTTTACGTACAAGATTATCTGGCAGTTAGAATCAAAGAGTCAGCACACAGACCACATACAACACAAAGCCAAATTAAAACTTTGTTCTAAGAGTAACCCAGAAGCCTTCAGAACCACAAACAACCCCTGTGATCATACAGTAGGATTCACGACATAAAGACTATGAAGCCAATAGCAAAACACCTTGATCGTAACTTTACTTCTTAGGGAGAGCTCAGTGTTTAAGTTCAGTATTTAATTAGGCATGTATCTTCAGATTAGTATTAAATGCTATTGTATTTCAGATGATTTGAGACAAATTCCTACAGAAAAAAGAAAAAAAAAAAAGCACCTCCATCTTGTTACAAGTACTTACATCCTTGAACGGATCTCCCCGTGACATCTGCTCCTGAAGTTCTTTCTGCAGCTCTTTCCGAGCTCCTATGGTTTGTTGGTTCCGAACATACTCGGAAAGTTCTTTTAGTCCTGCTTCAGTGAAGTACTTGGAGAAGTGTTCAACACTTTGTTTGTTGGCTGGGAAGAGTTCCTGAAAACAAAGTTTACACCAACTCTTTCACAAAAGAAACACATGTTGAGTACTTTCCTGGTAAATGCCATTTACTAAACTGGCTTAAGTAGTAAATCAGCGCTTTTGGTGGTACTCACCATCAGCCTGTTATCCATGTTTACTTTACGAAGACTGACAGCCACTGCATTAATATCTTTCTCATTTATCCATGATTTGAACAGCTTGACTGCGAAAGCTGCAGAAACACCTGTGTAACAGGAACAGTACTATTATTACTGAAATTCAAAGCAATGGGAATCATAAGGCCTCAGAGTACCGGGCACCTAGTTTGTCACAGCCCTGCTCAAAGCAGCAGCAGCTGTGCTCAGAGGCAGCCCCAACACAATCTGCGGTGCCTCCACCTGAGGATACTGCGGACTCCGGCACACTGGACTTTTCCCACCACTCAGCATCACGAAGGCTTCCCCGCAATAAATTCAACTCTCCTTGCTGTAATTTAGGAAGGAGCCTGAAGACATGACACGCCTTCTGCATCCTGCAAGACACCTCTCCAAAATAGAGTACTCGCTGGGCAAGGCCAGTGATGGCAGCCCCCAGCGTCATGCAGAGACGCCCTACGCGCAGGCTCTCTGGAAATGGCTCGTTCTCTAAAGTCTTAGCAAGACCTTCCAGGCCGCAAGGCAAAACGTTTACTTCTGCTAATCCTGCAGTAACTACCACGAGATGAAGCTACTGAGCTGCAAGAATGTACTGTCACCACACCTCCCACCCGCTTGTCACAGTTCTGTCCCCCCCCCATCCTTCCCTAAAGGAGGAGCTGGGCAACACTTACCTTCTTTAACCAAGTTCTCGTTGTACAGACTGTTGAGAATCGATGCATTGAGTGTCCCATTGGCTAGCAGAATACCTGTCAGCATGGCCAGCTTGTTCCGCTCAGACTCTGAGAACCCTTTCAGGAACAGCAGCAACTGCAAGAGGAAGGAAGAGGAACCACCCTCCTCTCACTAAACTGGCTACTGCCTCCATGTTAAGACACTTTTCTTTCAGTCAAGCTATTCAACTAGCAGAAGCACTAGTTCACAGTAGTCTTCTCCACTAATCATACAAGCTAGCTGCTGTTCCAGTAACAACCTTAAAAGGGTTGTATTTTGATAACCCACTGTATTATGCAATTCTTCTGTACAGAGTGATTAACTAGCAGAATTTCAAGGTTTGTTTTGTCTGCTGCTAAGAACCTACTCCGTACCTTTTTGACTTCATCTTCAAAGCCTTTCTCCAGGTACTTGTAACGCCTGATTAGCTTGTTAAAAACCTAAAAAGATACAGACTATATTATTTTTTGCTCTGAACTATCATTTCATTAGAAATTTAAAAAAAAAAATCAAGTTCAGTAAAGTTGGTGTGAACTCTTTAGAGCACTTTTAGCTTACAACAGTGCTACTCTACCTCTTCT